>NC_047016.1:36032183-36202628 GCF_902652985.1 Pecten maximus | reverse complement strand
ATGATCACTTAATTACCAGTACATTCAAAGAATCTCTTTCTTAACATGTTAAATTGATGTTTAATCAATTTCTTTATGTGTTCAGGTTTCTGACTTTATAAGCATTGGATGTATACACATAGAATGTACAACATATATTATGGGCTTAATTAGGTTTTGATAAGCATAATATCACATCAAAAATGAAATTATGAATATACTGCTTAATTTAATCTGAAATTAAACTACAATATAAATGAATTGTATCAAACTAAAAATGTTCAAGTAACAATAATTGTTTTATTATATACTTTCATGTGATGAAAACAAAATTACTGGAATTAATCAATACAAAATATAAAGTACCAAAAGATAAATGAAACTTGGCTTTAACTTAGTTGAATTTAAAGGATTTATAAAGTAAATAATTAACAAGAATAGAAAGGTTGAAATAATGACATCAAATTAAACATCCAAAACCTTTTTAATAACTCTTTGAATATGACTTTTTATTTAATTTATTTATGAACAGATAGGAATAGGACTGCTAGATAGCCTTATATATACAGTACAGGTAAAAATCACAGGTACTGCCCATTACCTGTCATCACCTCTTAGGGTGTAGTGTACTACTGGTTTACCTGTGGTTTAAATGCAGTGCATTACTGGTTTAAACGTCTCGTCAGCTGAAAGGCCGTAATAGCGGACGTAAAACCCATAAATAAACAAATAAATAAATAAATAAAAGGTTTAAACGTAGTGCACTAGGTGTAAAGGGTAGCTTATACTCAGCTATACATGGTGATAAACCTCCTCGATGCCACATTCTTAAATACAGGTGAATTTAAAACATAATTTAAAAATCATCACTTTATCTAGAATAAAAACTGTCATTATTTTTTGGGGAGGTAAAAACTCGTATTAATCAGTTAATCAGTAATAACAGCTGATAACTGTTAACTGTTACTGTTAGTTCCCGTACGCGTGCAGCATTTGGACCAAGGGATCGACCGGGATCCACGTGCACTTGGCCCGTTGATCAACTGAATGAAGTTAACTTAGTTAATGATAATGTGAAGTTACGATTTTTCTTCATTTCATCCAGGAACGAAGAGTCCACATAGTTATCTGGAACACCTTGGTCTTCATATAATATTTTCTTCCATTTCTTCCTGGCCGCCATTTTTAGGTCATGTGACATGGTCGACCAAATATCCCAATTCTTTTTTTTTAATTTGCATATCAATTTTTTTATCCATACCCTCATTGTTTTTATTTATCAATTTGAGGAATTTTCCATTTGCACCGAAACAGAACAAATCGTTAATATCTTATAAAATATTCATGTATCCAAGTGATGACGTCATTGTCTTTGTTGACAACAAGATGGCGGACACTATCATCTGTCTTTAATAATGTAGTTGTTTTCATATTTTTCTGGGCCTGTCGACCTATTATGTAGGTCTTTGTAAACGCATTCGTAAACACGCGTTGTGATTTACTTCTGAATTGACTGGAAAGTAGAAATAATAAGTGAAAATGCCGCCAAAAAAGAAGAAGAGTGGGAAGAAGGGGAAGAAAAGTGCGAAGAAATCTGGAAGGGGATCACCATCAAAAACATCCAGTGAACAACTCAATGAATTGTCTAAGGAATACTACCTCATCCAGATCAGGGATCTGGAAAACAGACTTGCTAGGTATTTTATGATATACATTATCATTAGGCATTGTGATATTTTATCATCAATTAAATGACTATACCAATAATATGTGTAATATACATGAAAAATGGTTTAAATGATTTTTTCAATATTCGGCTTTAATACTTCACGGTTTTCGCATATTCTTCATCTATATATCTAAAATAAAAATCAACATATCAGAATTGAGATATTGTTTACAATGTCACATGCGGTAACCACACGTTAGTTTAATTCATACAGATTTGCTAGCAGCTATATTGTAGCTCAATATAACTTATAAGGTTAATTTCAATTTATACTCCAATTAATACACAGTATCATGAATTTGATATGTCAGACTTTTGACAATTCATCAAGACAACTTTATTTTTGTGCAGTCTGCAATTGATTGGAACCTCTTGCTAGTCTTGGAAGCCCGGAAGGCAGCAATGTCTCAATCTGCAAGTGCTACATTTGGGCCATTCAAGTTTGCCCTTTCAAGTCACTGCCATCATATTATAGCCCAACTTGAAAATTTATGATGCTGCAGTGTATGTCTTAAATTTTTTTTTAGCAAATTTTACTATTTCCGTTGTACAGATTTGCAGACTGCACATATTTTATTATTTATAACTAATGTGGACATATTATTGACTGTTACACCCAGCCTTTGGTTACATTATAAACTAGCCATACCATATATGATGCTACTTTTTCATTATTTTTCAGGTACCAGAAAAAATGTGATGAGCTGGAAGTCAGCCAGGGGGCATTCAAGGATCAGTTTGATCAGATGGCCAGGGACAAGAATGATATTGTGTCATTCTGGAAAAGACAAGTCGATCTGAAAAGTAAGGAAAGGTTTTGATTGAAGGTTGAGTTCCTCGATGTTTGAGTTGACAGTCCAACAGTGCTTGCTCTGATATTTTATATTTAATTGGGAAGTCCTTTTCAGAATAATTGGGGTTCCTCTGTATGGTTTGAATAGACCTGATTCCTGAAAATAAGTTGGGTCCTTCTTATTTTCCATGCTTCAATGCTTAATTACTCTGACCCAACGTTAGTATAATGATTCACAAGGTTTTAACAGGGTGGATATAAGTAGATACCATATCGAAGCCCTTGTATCTCAGTCAGTACATAAATACTATAATTATCAATTGATTAGAAGATAAGTTAATTGGTCTCTGTCCTCTGGCTGAGACATACCTAAGTCTGTAAACAATTGGTAGTTACTACAATGTACTGCTTAATGCTCAGCATTTTGGGAGTGAGAAAACTGAGGTGGGATATGACCTGATGGGTTTCTTTGGCAGTATGCTTCATTGAGGTAGCACTATAATTTTGAATTAAAATCAGCATCAGTTCTGTGTTATCACAAGAAAACAAATACCAACATACCACAGCAGTCCCAAAACACACTTGGTCACCCACCACATACATGCAGTAACTAGACAGGGAAGATTGCCCTTAAATAATCATACCTGGTACACTCTTTATTGAGTATTAGTCTAAATATTTGGTTTTTCTTTTCTTTACTTCCAATGTCATGAACTCTATTTAAAATCATATCTTGATCTACAACCCTGTTTGAATTTGTAAATAACTCTCAGCTATGCCAAAAGTGTAGACTTTAAGGAAATGAAAGCAAATTTAAGATAAAGATTTGATTAATACAACATACAAAAATAAAAAGATTACTTTTATCACTAATTTACTGCATGTGTTATTACCATGCTTACTTATTGTCTTTCTTGTTGCTTAATTTGTTTTATTAGTAAAAAGGTTATTCTTCAACATACTACTTAAGTTAGTATTTTAATGTCTCATTTAGATGATTTCTGCATCTTATACAGTATAACACTAACACCACTATTGATAATTTTAGCTGATGAGAATGCTGACCTGCAGGAACAGTTGATTGGTCTCCAGCAAACCAGAGAACAAGAGAAGGAGCAGGCTAATGCTACAATCCAGCAACTCCGACAGGAGTTCCAGGAAACCAAGGACCAGCTCACTTCGGACAACATGATCCTTGGTAGGTTCACCACTCAATTAAGATTTTAAGATGGTCAATATTTCTGCAAGATTTCTGACTTTGATAATTATGTAGCTGAACTTTTGATTCTGAGGAAATTTCTAAGGCTTATTGATATATGCTTCATTGGAATCTGCTAGTCGTTTTGGCATCAACTAGTACCAGCTATGTACAGTATTATGTATTTTCAATAGCAATATACTTCATTCCATTTTAGTATTAACATTTTATGTAATACTCAGCATAATTCTTACTAAAACCAAGAAGATACATGCAAGTGATAGATATTTTAAGAATTGCTGAATTTCTCAACACAACAGCAGTAGTACAATAAAGTTATGACTCTGTGGTTTGATTATATACAAACAATACAAAATATATATATTGTATATAGATTTGAGTAGCTGTACATATATATGTTATACAACTCTTCAGTAACCCTGAAAACTGTGAATTGTACTATAGGTGGTAAACTGGCCTCACTGGAGGAGTTCAAGGTACAAAAGGAGGACCTGATGGCCAAGTTTGCTGCTATGGAGGAAGACCTAAAGCAGAAGGATGAGGACCACAAGAAGATGATCTATGACCTGGAGAAGAAAGCTGTCATTGATAAGGACAGGTGGGTGACAGCTGGTTCACAGCAAAACAGTTTATTATAACCCAATGAAATTGTCATTCAGTTGAAAAGAAATTATTGTTACTGGTACTTTGAAAAGCCCGAATGTTTTTTTTAACTACTAATCTCAAATTGTTTAATCTAGATAAATACCAGTATTATAGATATTTGGCTTATATTATATGCTGGTGCAAATTGCAAAAATAAACTCATATAAAAAAAACTATGCTGAATGATTAAATTGCCGAGTTATATTTTTCTCCCAAATCAAATACAGAAAATCTCAATCATAATTTATAAAATGCAAAAACATTTATTTTCCCAGTGAGGAATTTTTTTTTTTTCAAAAATCCCAATCTGTCCCAAAAATCCAACCTACAACTCATAATCGTGTACAACTAGCATGAAATTTAATATCTAATAGGAACAGTGAAGCAGTTACAGCATTTTTTGTGGCTCAACATTTTGTCATCAAAGCATTAATAATACATAAATGGTCTTTCCCACAAGTAACATTTACCTTCTGTACATTTCAGACTGAAGAAGGAGATGGTATCGCGAGTCAACACAGTAGCAGCAGAGTTTCGGAAAGTCTCCAACAAACAAATGGCAGAGACCACAAAACGCACCATCAGAGAAAACGTGTCAATCATGGCTCAACTTGTGCAGAAATCTGACAAAACTATGGAGCTGATCCAAGAAAATGATGATCTGCGGGCGAAGGAGAAGAAACAGAAACAACACATAGAGATGTTAGAAACGACAGAAAAAGAGCTGGCGAAGAAAAACCACAGCAATCAAAAGGTGAGGAGTTGTTTTAGGGTAACACAAGGTAGAGGTGTACATGTAGAAATGTATATAGTTGAATGTCTAAATTACATTTATACATGTATGTATGTATGTTGTTATTTTGAAAAATGCTTGATGCCCTAATCTACAGGTACACATTTGATAAAAAATGCTAAAATTTGAGCACAACAAATGCTGATATACATCTATATACAGATGCATGATGTTAACATTTATGTGAATGCCTGTAGGTGATACGGATGCTGACAGAAAAGTGTCGTGCCCAGGAGGCAATGGTAGGAGAGTTGGAGATGAGAGAACAAGAATACCAGGAGGTGGAGGCTGAGCATGAACTGCTGCAGCAACAACTCCAGTCTCAGAGGTGAGGTCACATGATAGGGTGACAGCTACAGGTCACACAACTATGTCATAGAGGTCACATTGTGACAACTACAGGTCAAACAAATGTATCATAAAGGTCACATATGATGACAGCTACAGGTCATGTCACCATGGTATACCACATTAATTAGTCACAATGTATAGGTCACATATGACTGCATCATAGAGGTCACAGATTGACATATCTAGAGCATTTAACCATATAAACTAACATACAGGATTGCACACAGTATAGTGTTTACTTATAAACCTCAATATCTTAAACACTGGATATTTTTTATTAAACTATTTTTGGTTATTTCTATTATGGCAAGTCCTATACCAACCTGTGTACATTTTATTTACAGGGAAGACATACAAAAATTGGCAAAGGAAAATGAGACCCATGAAGAAAATCTGAAAGATGTGAAGGACAAACACAGGGTGGAGAAACGAAACCGAGAAAAACTTGACAAAGTGCTGTGTGATGCTGCCAGTGCACTTCGACTGGCTCTTGGGGTTTGTATCTTATTCATATTGCATCCTCTTTAGATGTTATGCATAAAGAACATCTCTTGAGTTTAGGAATCAAAGAAATTTGTATAACATCTTTTTTGGTATTAAGAATCATAAGCTGTATTTATCCATCAGTCAGCCCATATCTCTCAGGGTGGCTATCATAATTTATATGATCTCTCAGGATAGCAATCATACTTATAGCAACTCTCAGGATAGCAATCATACTTATAGCAACTCTCAGGGTAGCGATCATAATATATAGCATCTCTCAGTGTAGCTGTCATACTTTATAGCATCTCTCAATCTCTCATGAAGGAATCATACTTTTTTGACATCTCCAATGGTAGGAATCATACTTTTTGACATCTCTCATGGTAGGAATCATATTTTGTGACATCTCTCATGGTAGGAATCATATTTTGTGACACCTCTCATGGTAGGAATCATACTTTGTGACATCTCTCATGGTAGGAATCATATTTTGTGACATCTCTCATGGTAGGAATCATACTTTGTGACACCTCTCATGGTAGGAATCATACTTTGTGACATCTATCATGGTAGGAATCATACTTTGTGACATCTCTCATTGTAGGAATCATACTTTGTGACATCTCTCATGGTAGAAATCATACTTTGTGACATCTCTCATTGTAGGAATCATACTTTGTGACACCTCTCATGGTAGGAATCATACTTTGTGACACCTCTCATGGTAGGAATCATACTTTGTGACATCTCTCATGGTAGGAATCATACTTTGTGACATCTCTCATGGTAGGAAATCATACTTTGTGACATCTCTCATGGTAGAAATCATACTTTGTGACATCTCGGATGGTAGGAATCCTATTTGATTACATCTCTCACTGAAGAAATCATTCTTTATAGAATACTGGCCCACAATGTCTCATATTCATAGGACACTCAAAGGCAATTGGATCAACACCATTTTGATTTCTCTCCATCTGTTTCATATTGTGTGAGAAAAAAACATTTCAGATGATGTAATGCTATAGGCTGATTTGGGAATGAAACTGACACTTACAATGCATTAAGGTTTTACAAGATAATTGTAGCAAACATATTAAGATATTTTAATGGATACATTCTAGCATAAAAGAAAAGAAAAACTTTACACTTGTATAACATTATGTTCCTGGCCTTCCAGAAATATGACGATGAAGAGGAACTTCCTGAGTATGGGGCAGGACTCAACGACATAGAGCGACGAGACAACATGTTGGAGAATCTCCTCGTCCTGCTCAACAGTGCTGCAGCGGTGGGTGTGGGCCCTGAGCCAAGCTCTCTCGGAAAACACCAGAAAGTACGACAACGTAGCGCCAGTGAGATGCCTGGTAGTAAACAGGGCATTAAACGAGGGTAAGTATACATATACCAGGTAGACATTACTACAATGTACCTGTGTATGGGTATCCAAGTAGATTTCAATTACCCCCAAATTTTGTGTAACTGTTAGTGGGTCTTTTTGTATACTGCAATTTTACTATTTTTGTGTAAGCATCCAAAACAAATGCTGCATGCACAGTGACATCTCCACAATTACTGTAAAATGTTATATTTTTGAGATTTATGAATTTTCTATTATCAAATTTTGTTATTCTCTCAAATGTAAATCGATTGTTTTATAACATCACATATTATAACAGCTGATTTAATTAAATTGTATACCTATGCTTGGAATGATACAAAATGTTTTGACATATAAGGATATTATAGTAAAATTTACATCTGCGACATCAAAAATGATGTGTTATGACACACTGACATTGTAGCATTAGATACATGGCAAGGAAAAAATATGTCAATTCAAGTTGAACTTAGGCACTATATGCATGTATGATGGATATGTGTGAATTTGCAATTTATTTTAGGCGTCAGGGTTACAAATTTGCTGAAATACTGGACACGTTTTTTTTCCCCAGGATGTTGCCAATGTCCCCTATAGCGAAAAGCTCTCAAGGAACATTGCCCCACTACCAGCTTGGTGATTTGGGCCTTATACCTCGACCCAAAAACGCCATCCCCAGCAGTCTGGACAAGATGAGGGTCCTGTCTGCAACCACGCGATTAGGGGGACTTCGTAAGGTGCTTACCCGATCAGTGGGCATACAGACTGTCAGTGCTCCAAAGGTAAGGGACATTTGTTGATAACTATGTTAAATAAGTCTTTAATCTGTCCATGCATGATTGCCAGAATTATGACATTTTATATTTACAAATACTGTATTTATCCTCAAAAAAGCCCACTCCCCTAATGAAAAAAGTTTCGAGAGAGTTAATTTAAGAACCGCTTTTAGCTCAATATTTTGAAATTGATGCATGATTCTGCAAAAAAATAAAGTAGGGGGCTTAGTTGTGGATAAATACGGTATTACCATAGGTCAAATTTTCATTATCACTACTTTGAAGTTGACTTTATTGCTATTTATTGTATACTTAGTAATAAATACAGGTTTTTTTGCATATGCATTATGGCGCCAAATCTCCCGATCCGTAATCCTTACCCATGCATTATTGATTCAGTAATGCACCCCAAACCCTGTATTGGCCCTCTTCGCGGAACACCTCTAAATTTTGCGTCTCATCAAACTATTCGGGTCTCTCGGGTTTTGACGTAGGTGCTGTGTTGTCAGCGAAACCATAGGCATGCTTCACATAACCAGCAAAAGCAAATGTCTGCAATTTTGACCAGTTATCATTCTAAATCAGCGTTGGGTCATGGAATGGACCATACAAATGCTGAAACAGTAACTTTCAATCAGGAGATTCGAACCTCCCAGGAACTTGTTGAGGAAGTGCTAAATGATATAGACAGAGTTGAATATCAAGAGATGAATGTAGCAAAACCTTCTGTCGTTCCTGTTAATGATCATGAGGCAAAGAATGTTGAATTTGCAAAATCAATTTTGAGTGGGGCAACTATAACTGGAAATGTGATATTTAATTTCTGTTCAAAGCAATGTGATGATCAGGAAGCAAGTACATGTAGGGGCAGGAAAAGAGCAAGGATGATAATTGACAGTGATTCTGACTGATTCAAATCAATGTTTATTCTTGATCCTTGATCAGTGACATGGTAGAAACACCTTTGGAAAGGAACTTATTTAGAAATCATTATAAATTTGACAGATATGAACTTCATAAAGACTTAAAAAACTTCAATATTATAAAGTGTTTATAATTCAATACATTAAAAATTTGAATCTGATTTTTCTTGTCAAGTTATAATTGTTGTTTTGATTAATGTTCTGTGATTTATTACTAAGAATACAATAAATTGAATAAAACATACCATTTTCCATATCGGACCCAATATTGGCCCCGAGACCCCAATATTGGCCCTTGGGCCAATATTGGGGTCTCGGGGCCAATATTGGGTCCGATATGGAAAAAGGTATGTATTATTCTCTATATAATTTTTATATGAAAGGGTTATAGTGTAATAGAAACCATAGAAAATACAAAGGGCAACCTTATAAAATGCTGAAGGAAGGATCTTGTGTATATAATATGTAATTGGTGATTCTATCCCAGTTGCCATTAGTTACATGGTCATGTTTTTTTTAATTTTGTTTTTGTTTTTGTTTTGTTTTTTGTATAGTTAATATTTTTTCAACTTGTTCTTGTTACAGGCGCTGTTCTATGCTGACCAACTTCTCAGTAAGGCTCCAGTTCATACTCAGAACGCTGTACTACACGAAAAGTCACGTCAAGACATCAGATCTCCTGGAATTCCTCTTGGCCCCATCAGTCCTGCTAAGAATATGATGGTGGGCAAGGCTTACTGAGCAACACAATTAACTCCCTCACAACTTTCTCCTGTCACTACAAGCATGCTCGGTCAAAGCTACCTAAATAAATCTTATAAAACTAGCTGAAAGTGTATATGTTTTGAAACATAGTGAGAAAGCCATATTCTTCCTGTTTCTGTATTTGGCCTGGTTTTGTAACAGTTCATTAGATGACAGATTGTGATTCTGACCGTATAATATAGCATAAGATAAAAAGAGCTCAAGATGACATTTAATCCCCATCATTATACCGGTGTACCCAGGTGGTATAGAGCATCAAGTCTTATTGTATCATGTTTGATTATGATAACGATCACTTTCATACAAGTATGAGCAATGTCAGATTATAGGTCTAATGCTGTGTCATGGTGTAGCCATTGAAATCCAGTGCTGTACTATAAAGGTATTAAGGGCGTCATGTCAGAAAGTCCACAATGTCCATATGTAGTGAAAGCATGTGGGTAGTGAGAGGATGGTGATGCCAGACTTTTTTGTAGTGAAAAACTGGTGGGTAGGGGGAGTGGACGACACCAACTTTTTTTACAGTGTAAAACCTGGTGGCGAGTGGAGAGAGGGGTATGACACCAGGTTTTGTTGTAATATAATGTGATAGGGGGGAGGGGGTGGGGTCATCAGAATATTCATGTAGAGTATAAAACTGCTGGGGAGGATGGAGTGGCACAGGTTTTGCTGTAATGTAGTACCTGGCCGTCGGGGGAGGGGGGAATGGTAGGAGGGAGGGGGAGCACCAGAATATGTTATGTAGTGTATAACTGGTGCGGGGGGAGCATCTTTGACCTTACACCTGTCCTTCTCCTAGCTACCACTGTCACGCTAAAAGTGCCACCCGGCTATTTATATTTCTATTTTTAAGTTAGTATTTCTTATTTTCAATACAATATGTTGTGACCACTTTAAAACTGCATGGCTCAATGAATATAGATATGTAACTATGGAACTGTTTATACCTAAAGATAATGGTGTTCAAGTGTTTGTGTCATGAAATAATGGCATTCCTTTTATATAACTTCATGTACTAAAATAATAGTATGATATTGTCTTTCATCTATGTGAGATGTCATTACACCATTTTGTTTCATTAAGTTTCAAATTATTTAAGACACCAGGCATTGATCAGGTATAATTTCATACCATTTGATGTGACAAATATACAGCCCTGCATATCTAAAAATTATATCTATAGAAAAAAATATTCTGATGTTTTAAATTTTTTTTAAATGTCTTAATTTCTTCAGAAACATTTCTATATTTTATTGAAATAACTTTTTTAAGCAAGTCTCTTGACTGTAGAACTATAGCACAACTCGTGTGTATGGCTATGTAAACAAATAGGAACTATTTGGTCTAAATATTTATAAATAAGACTAAAGTTTGAGAATCATCTCATGCATGAGAGTGAAGAAATTTTCAGTTTAAAGCCTGTGATAACCTCAGAACGATTGAAAATTTATTTCTAGTTATTTTTTTCTGTTTTATCCGTCCAAGATGTTATTGTGACATATATTATCTGGATAACACTGGGTTATCCATCCTAATTACCATGGTGACTTGTCACCTGGGAAACTCTGGGTTATCCATTCTAGTTACCATGGTGACATGTCACCTTAATCACACTGGTTTATCAATCTTAGTTGCCGAGGAGACATGTCATCTACGTAACACTGGGTTATTCATCCTAGTTGCCATGTTTACATGTCCCTTGTGTAACACTGGGTTATCTGTCCTATTTACCATGGTTACATGTCACCTCGGTAACACTGGAATATCTGTCCTAGTTGCCGTGGTGACATGTTGCCTAGGTAGCAGTGGGTTATTCGTCCTTGTTGCCATGGAGATATTACACTTGGGTAACACTGGGTTATCCGTCCTATTTACCATGGCGACATGTCACCTCAGTAACACTGGGTTATCTTTCCTAGTTGTCATGGTGACATGTCACCTTGGTAACACTGGGTTGTCCGTCCTAGTTGCCATGGTGACATGTTACCTAGGTAACACTGGGTTATCTGTCCTAGTTGCCATGGTGACATGTCACCTTGGTAACACTGGGTTGTCCGTCCTAGTTGCCATGGTGACATGTTACCTAGGTAACACTGGGTTGTCTGTCCTAGTTGCCATGGTGACATGTCACCTTGGTAACACTGGGTTGTCCATCTCAGTTGCCATGGTGACATGTTACCTAAGTAACACTGGGTTATCTGTCCTAGTTTCCATGGTGACATGTTACCTAGGTAACACTCAGCTATCCGTCCTAGTTGACAGCTGTGCTAACTAGATAATACCAAAGGTTACCACCTACCTGCTATTGTTGTCGTATGATTTACGAAGTATTACAAGTTATTGTTTCTGTACATCACATTTACATAATATACACCATCGTTTACTTTTGATGTATACTTCTTGTTTTTCAACAAATAAAATATCAGATATGATTTTGTATATTCATTATTTTGTTTTATTTTCACATCACCTATTTTAGTACTGCTGCAAAAGCTTCAACGGAAACATTTGCATGTGATAATTTGTTTTATCATTGACCCCTCAGCACTGTTTCTTTATATTAAGTATTCTATCGGTAAGTGACATCCATTTCTTCTTGTAAATTGTATCGAAAACGTACAAATACTTCCCCAGCTCTGCAAGCTGACTAACGTGAGCAGTGCAGGTTCTCATTATTTTTTAGTTACGAATAAGGCATCTGGATTTATATTTGAAGATAATTTGAAGGTTGTGAATCCAAACAAGCTACAAATCAAGCACTAGAGCCGTAAGAGTCATAATTCATATCTAGTAACAAATTTGACAGTTGAATTTATTTAAAAATTTGGGTAAAGATAATTAGAATTTTAACAAACTTTATATCATCACTTCCTTTATATATAACATTGTATTCCAGAATCGAGTTTATGAGAGGATGCTGGTTTTTGCCTAACTGACCTCTGGAAATCCTTTGACAGTACTAACCAGCTGACCACAGCTTTTTTTGCCATGATTTACTGCCACTGTAAACAGCTGAATATGTTAAATATATATATATATATACTTTGTGGCTGGACATGAAGTAATAGTATATATAAATGACCACTTTTATTATACATATATAGCTAAATTATCATAACTGAACATAGCTTTTTTGCCATGATTTACCACCACTGTATACAGCTGTACATGTTAAATATATATTTCATGGCTAAGTATGGTCAATATCTAAATGACCACTTTTATTATACATGCATAGCTAAATTACAGGCGAGGATCCAGGAATTTGAAAAGTGGGGGGTGAAAATTTTCCTCATCCAAAAGGGGGGGGGGGGGGGGGCGGGGGGGGGGGCGCTAGTGAATTATCATATTAACTGACCACAACTGTATATCTGACATTAGTGACCACTGCAAATAACATAATTAAAACATATACTGTACAACTTTATATTATACACCTGTCACTAGCATACCAAAAATTCTGTGACTTTTATAAGATGATTAATATGAGGGCTGATTTAAGAATTTGAATTTTGCCAGACATTTTATTTTTTTTCCCCTTCAGTTTCTCTACACTTTTGCCAGCGGTGTTTATAAGGGCCTCAATGCCACTTTTATAGAACTCCTTTCTTGACTGTTCAGAAAGTCATCCACTGCATGTATGACATCATCATCAGACTGAAAGTGAATGCCTGAAATAGCGGTTTTCAGTTTTAGAAATAGATGAAAGTGTGATTGAGCAAGATCAGGTGAATAAGGCAGCTATGGCAAAGACAGACTTGTGAACAGCATTTTACTGATGGAATAACACACCTTTAGTAAGTTTACCAAATTTTCCCGTAACAGTCTCAGAATTGAAGCATAGTATGTGCCATTGATTGTTTGTCCCTTTTGGAGATAATCTATCAGAAGAATACCATCTGCATCCCAGAAAACTGAGGCCATAACCTTCCCAGCTGATAGAACAGAGTCTTTGCCTTCTTTGGCCGGGGAGAGCCAGGTTGCTTCCATTGTTTCGATTGCAGTTTGGCCTCTGGGATAAAATGATGGACCCAAGTTTCATACAGTGACAAATCTATGACGAAAGTTGGCAGGATCTTCCTCAAAAAGGTTAAGATTAACACATGATAATGTACACCTGGTGTGCTTCTGTCAGATCAACTGTCAGAAGTCCTTGTACCCATCGGGCCGAAAGCTTTCTCATCGCAATATCCTCGGTCAGAATAGAATGTACTTTTTCCTGTGAAATGCCAACTCTACTGACTATATATCTTTCTGTGACTTGTCTGTCAGTCATAACAACATCTTGAACTTTATCGTTCATTTCTGGAGTTGCTTAGTACATTGACAGGCCTTCCAGGACGGGGTCATCCTCAAGGTTCTGTCGGCCGCGCCTTAATTCTGCCACCCACCTTTTTACTGTAGCAAATGAGGGGGTATATTTCCCTAGTGTTGCCACCATATCATGGATATCATTAGTTGTTAAACCTTTTTTATGAAAATATTGGATCACTGCTCTTTCACCAGTTTTATCCATTTTGCAAAAGCTGCCCATCTTGTTTAATTTAGAGTGCAACCTCTTCTATATAAACTAACCAAATGAGACCAGTCCGTGGGTACACGGCCCCCTATAGTCAGAGAAAAGTAGAACTTAAAAAGAACATCCTTGAGTACCTCCTTCAATATGAGGCTCACAACAAAAAGAACATCCTAGAGTTTCTCCTTTAATATGAGGCTCAAAAGATATCAATCAGCCCTCGTATGTTTGACACCAAATGTAGTTCATATGGTCCATAAACTTGACAGTTAGCTCTTGATTCAAAAAAGGTTACATATTTTACTTCTTACCATTTACTAGCAAAGGCTCAAAAATATTTGAAAATGTCATTTCAAACATGAAAGTGGGCCATTCAGGCTATTCATATGGACAAACTTATTACTAGCCTTACACCTACTGAAGGATACAAATATCATAATTGTAAACTTTATGCATCCTGGATCAGACAAGCTAAAAATTGTGCAAAAATGACAATTGTATGATTCTGGACAGACATGCTGCTGCTGCTGTTGATGATACTGATGATGATAGAAATGAGCACTTTGCACAAGCTAATAGTACATTGTAATGCCATTCAAATAAAAGAATAACAGGAAAAACAGTATTAAAGTGTATTGTAGTTTTTACTGTGTTAAATATTGCCATGTATATCATCGGTTTCCATGTACAAGTATTAGGCATATATAATGGACGGCATTGGTGAAATTTATCAGGTATATATTCATAATTGTCTCACAGCAGCTATTATACAATGGGCCAGGGTGTTACAACAAAGGATATTCCGAGACAAGTTTTTCACTGTAACATATACAGCTACTGGAATTGTTACAGTTTGTACCAGCAGTTCACATGTATTGTCTCACACAGCAGAAAGTTTAAAAATCAGAAAAAAAGGAAAAAAGATCTCAAGTCTGTGACACCTAAATCTGTACATATGTGGTATACTGTTTTATATGCAGCATAGGATGTATAATGGTATTTTGGACAATTACATCTACAAAAATTGCACAAACATTTGATTTTGAAGCAATTAATTATGAATATATCTATATATAATCAAATACTGAACTTTTTACCTTTTATGATACAATATTTATAAATGATTCTTCATATATTAAGAAATACCAAGATATCTAATTGCATATACAAAAAAACTGTACTAAAGAATGTTACTACGATTTCGATTGAGAGTTAGATTATTATAAATATCCTGAACAGGATTCATCAAACCAAACAGCCAAAAAATTGCGATAAAGAGCCATATCTCAGTCTAGATTAGGGATCATTATGTGATTAAAATGCACCAGTCAAATAGAATGACAACAATATTAATATTGCACCATACAAACAACTACCACAATTTTGAGCCACAGACTTAAACACTCATTCTAGATCGACTTCGCGCCTTATGTATACTGTTAATGTTTTTCCTTTTGGCCTTCTTAAATTTTAGAGCATATCGAAATATCAATAGTTTAGGTTAAGGATGAATAAGTATGTCAAAATTAATTGTCTTCCATGGAAATAGCCAGTTTATAGAAAAAAACAATCACTGCAGTCATAGTCTAAATGAATGGCAAAATATGATAACTACCAAAAAAAATATGTTTACAGTATCCTAAAGATATTGCACGAACAACAATACAAGTACATTGTACACATAAAGGGCACTAACTCCGTCAAATATCATAGATTCAATGTACACACACAACTGCATTAAATCCTACCACTTTTTTTTAAAAGGAAACTGAAATGGAAAATAAATAAGGAAAAATATTATAGCATATACTTTCAATTGACGAAAGAAATATTTTGTGAATTGTATACATGTACAGTAAGTTTTTCGAATAAATTGCATCATTAATTACAAACTGCCTTTTACCTAAGAGACATTTGTTTTCCAAATCTTCAGGAGTCAAAATTTTAAGGGGCATATCTCTACAACTGCGAAAATGTAAAAGGGGAAAATAAATTTGCACATGACTGAAAAGTTATTATTTTACATATAATAAAGGACTGACATTATACAGTTATTTTAAAACAAATGTATGTCAGTACAGTTATGTACCTACATACACTCCTAACGCCCTGAATCAAGTTCCAAAACTTTCATCCATGGGATGTTAATCAACAATATATAAATATAGAACAATAGATACAACAATAATAATATATGTATAGATATATATATCATAAATACAGATCTCAAACAGATAAACTGAGAACACAAATTTTACCCTGATAAACAGAAATTAATTCTTAAATATATTACGACGGAATGCTCAAGTAAATTATGAAAATGACATGTGTTGTAGCAAACGTGAATAAATATGATAATATCAATAGTCAGGAACACACGAACTCAACATAGCGTGAATAACATAGGTATGATATAGAGATACCACAGTGACAAATCACATCAAATACAGGTCAAAAAATTCCTTTAAATAAATAATGATATACATGTATATTATTATGCTGCAATAAACCAATTAGGGCCAACAGGTACATGTAACTCAAAGTCATGGGCAGGCTTATTACAAAATGACATTTTACTTTCACAATGCATTAGTTTATTGCTAGATAAACATGGTGTAATATTTTATTCAAAAATAAAATGAAGACTTCCACAGTATCATCATTACATGTACAACAGAGGGTCGTCTGATATGGTACGTTGCTTGCAGAGATTCGACTGCATACCTGTACAGATTTGTGGAAGTCGTTTCACATATTTGCTAAAGAAACAGCCCAACTATCCCAGGTATGGTGAAGTTTACATGGCTGTATATCAGCAACAAACCTATTCTATTTAATCACATCACATGTGTCATTTGGATACAAAATTGATAAAAAAAAAATTTGCATAAAAAAAATGTTCAACAGAATATATTAGAAAACATGACTGTCAATTTGTGCAAGTGACACATATACAAAAATAAAGTCTTAATTTACAACATATATACACTGTATGTATAAATAATAATGGAATTATTTAAATGCACATAAACATTTTTGAAGTAAAAACAAGAGGCCCATGGGGCCTGCATCGCTCACCTGGTTGGATTAGGCCAAATGTCAAAATAATGTTCATATTCAATTTGTTTTATTTGTTAATCTCTAACAATGCTATATATGGTTATAGTGTGGGAATCCAAACTGCTTTAAAGATTAATGAAGTCCTGACTCTCTAAGGTCTGAAAGACCTCAAGAATTGCTTTTAGAACATGCATTCCTCACTTTATGACTAGTAGTGATTCAAAGGAATTACCTCTATTTCACCTATTGGGCCCCGCCCCTTTGGCCCCTCGGGGGTCAGAGTCACCATTTATGCAAAATCTGTTCTTCTTCCCCCAAGGATGTTTCTAATTAAATTGGGTTCAAATCCATTCATAACTTTATGATAAGTAGCGATTTAAAATAATTACCCCTATTTCCCCTATTGGGCCCCGCCCCTTTCGGGTCAGAGTCACCATTTATGCAATATCTCTTCCCCTTCCCCCAAGGATGTTTCTGACCAAATTGGGTTCAAATCCATTCATAACTTAATAACTAGTAGCGATTTAAAGGAATTACCTCTATTTCCCCTATTGGGCCCCGCCCTTTTGGCCCCTTTGGGGTCAGAGTCACCATTTATGCAAAATCTGTTCTTCTTCCCCCAAGGATGTTTCTGACCAAATTGGGTTCAAATCCATTCATAACTTTATGACTAGTAGCGATTCAAAGGAATTACCTCTATTTCACCTATTGGGCCCCGCCCTTTTGGCCCCTCGGGGGTCAGAGTCACCATTTATGCAAAATGTGTTTCCCTTCCCCCAAGGATGTTTCTGACCAAATTGGGTTCAAATCCATTCATAACTTTATGACAAGTAGCGAATTAAAGGAATTACCTCTATTTCCCCTATTGGGCCCCGTCCCTTTGGCCCCTCGGGGGTCAGAGTCACCATTTATGCAAAATCTGTTCCCCTTCTCCCAAGGATGTTTCTGACCAAATTGGGTTCAAATCCCTTCATAACTTAACAACTAGTAGCGATTTAAAGGAATTACCTCTATTTCCCCTAATGGGCCCCGCCCTTTTGGCCCCTCTGGGGTCAGAGTCACCATTTATGCAAAATCTGTTCCCCTTCTGCCAAGGATGTTTCTGACCAAATTGGGTTCAAATCCATTCATAACTTTATGACTAGTAGCGATTTAAAGGAATTACCTCTATTTCCCCTATTGGGCCCCGTCCCTTTGGCCCCTCTGGGGTCAGAGTCACCATTTATGCAAAATCTGTTCCCCTTCCCCCAAGGATGTTTCTGACCAAATTGGGTTCAAATCCATTCAAATCTGTATGACTAGTAGTGATTTAAAGGAATTACCTCTATTTCCCCTTTTGGGCCCCGCCCCTTTGGCCCCTTTGGGGTCAGAGTCACCATTTACGCAAAATCTGTTCTTCTTCCCCCAAGGATGTTTCTAATTAAATTGGGTTCAAATCCATTCATAACTTTATGATTAGTAGCGATTTAAAATAATTACCCCTATTTCCCCTATTGGGCCCCGCCCCTTTGGGGTCAGAGTCACCATTTATGCAATATCTCTTCCCCTTCCCCCAAGGATGTTTCTGACCAAATTGGGTTCAAATCCATTCATAACTTAATAACTAGTAGCGATTTAAAGGAATTACCTCTATTTCCCCTATTGGGCCCCGCCCCTTTGGCCCCTTTGGGGTCAGAGTCACCATTTATGCAAAATCTGTTCTTCTTCCCCCAAGGATGTTTCTGACCAAATTGGGTTCAAATCCATTCATAACTTTATGACTAGTAGCGATTCAAAGGAATTACCTCTATTTCACCTATTGGGCCCCGCCCTTTTGGCCCCTCGGGGGTCAGAGTCACCATTTATGCACAATCTGTTCCCCTTCCACCAAGGATGTTTCTGACCAAATTGGGTTCAAATCCATTCATAATTTTATGACAAGTAGCGATTTAAAGGAATTACCTCTATTTCCCCTATTGGGCCCCGCCCCTTTGGCCCCTCTGGGGTCAGAGCTACCATTTATGCAAAATCTGTTCCCCTTTACCAAAGGATGCTTCTGACCAACTTGGGTTCAAATCCATTCAAATCTTTATGACTAGTAGCGATTTAAAGGAATTACCTCTATTTCCCCTATTGGGCCCCGCCCCTTTGGCCCCTTTGCGGTCAGAGTCACTATTTATGCAAAACCTGTTCTTCTTCCCCCAAGGATGTTTCTGACCAAATTGGGTTCAAATCCATTCATAACTTTATGACTAGTAGTGATTCAAAGGAATTACCTCTATTTCCCCTATTGGGCCCCGCCCCTTTGGCCCCTCGGGGGTCATTGTCACCATTTATGCAAAATCTGTTCCCCTTCCCCCAAGGATGTTTCTGACCAAATTGGGTTCAAATCAGTTCATAACTTTATGACAAGTAGCGATTTAAAGGAATTACCTCTATTTCCCCTATTGGGCCCCGCCCCTTTGGCCCCTCGGGGGTCAGAGTCACCATTTATGCAAAATCTGTTCCCCTTCTCCCAAGGATGTTTCTGACCAAATTGGGTTCAAATCCCTTCATAACTTAACAACTAGTAGCGATTTAAAGGAATTACCTCTATTTCCCCTAATGGGCCCCGCCCTTTTGGCCCCTCTGGGGTCAGAGTCACCATTTATGCAAAATCTGTTCCCCTTCTGCCAAGGATGTTTCTGACCAAATTGGGTTCAAATCCATTCATAACTTTATGCCTAGTAGCGCTTTAAAGGAATTACCTCTATTTCCCCTATTGGGCCCCGTCCCTTTGGCCCCTCCGGGGTCAGAGCTACCATTTATGCAAAATCTGTTCCCCTTCCCCCAAGGATGTTTCTGACCAAATTGGGTTCAAATCCATTCATAACTTTATGACTAGTAGCGATTTAAAGGAATTACCTCTATTTTCCCTATTGGGCCCCGCCCCTTTGGCCCTTCGGGGGTCAGAGTCACCATTTATGCAAAATCTGTTCCCCTTCTGCCAAGGATGTTTCTGGCCGAATTTGGTCAAAATCCAATAAGAACTTTTTGACTAGTAGCGATTTGAAGCAAATGTTGACGGACGACGGACGGACGGACGACGGACGGACGGACGGACGACGGACGGACGGACGGACGACGGACGGACGGACGGACGGACGACGGACGGACAACGGACGTCGCGCCATGACATAAGCTCACCGGACCTTCGGTCCAGGTGAGCTAAAAAAAGTTAACAAAAAATGATTGACGTTCAGAGCTACCATCAATCTTGAGCAATTTCATTCCCATAAAGGTTTTATATGATATGAGACTGTTACGATCTTGGGAAGTGTAGTACAATGGTCTGGGATCATAGATCTAAGTGGCCTATTTTAACTGATCAAGAAATAGAACATCCCCAGCCCTGGTCAACGGTGGCCACATCGGGTGCAATTTCTGGTGGTGGCTCAATGAATTCTGAGGGCATATACAATCTGAAATGAAACAGCATATCGTGTTAATGCAGACTGTACGTTATGACTGGAATAATAATGAGATGGTCTGATATTGCAGTCGAGAACATTAAATGACACCAAAGATTTATTGGTTTAGGGAAGATTTCTGGTAAGAATTGCGATTTCAAAAAAAAAAAAAATTACTTACGATAAACCATGTTCATGTATCTTTAAGTGAAATAAGTGCATCACTTAACTGGTAGAACCCCAGTAGTCAAAACACATGTTGGAGAAAAATGATATTTAAAGAGGTGACTTAGTGCAATCATAATTTAGTTCAATAAATGAAAAAAGGCACTAAATTGAAATTACCTATGAAATATATAGGATATTTCACCTAAGTAATATGTGGTGTTTATAATTTGTTTACATACCTGATGGTGGAGAGTATGTGACGACCAGAGTTTCTGTTTACACTACTGTCGACTCTATCAGGCAGGACAGCCTGACCAATCCCCTGGGTAAAGATCTGGTAGGCAACGGTTTCCACAAAGAATGGGGGCATTCCTACAAACAAGTCCAAAGAAGTTAATTATGTCCTCTCAGACAGAAAATAATATGGCACCGACTTCAGAGAAAAAATTTACCTCAATAAAATTGCATCAACCCTGTTTTCTTGTCCATTTAACATATTTATCAACACATAAGATTGGACACTAGGAAGAAAGTTGACTTATTACCACACATGGGTTTATTCAATAAAGACAGTACGTATCATATTATTTACAATATTTCAACTGATGTAATTTGGCTACAACAAAAGAAAAAATGCTTACTCAAATAGTCCAGCCACTTGATGACACGCTCCATGGTTTTAGGGAAGGTCTCAAACGACTTTTCGCCGCGTCTCACAGGGGCAAACAGGCGTGTTTTCAGTTGGATTGTGTTATAAGGAGGCAGATCTGTCTTAGTCGCTGTAGTCACATAAAACAGACGCAGCACCTTGGCATACCTTGTGCTGAGGTGAGCCGTCTCGATATAGCCAGACACATCAGTTTTCACTTGGTACACATCTGTAATTGAAAGTGGATTATACATTGTATTACTGTGATTTACACATGAACAAATTTATTCTTGGAAATTATTAAAATGGGAAGATTATTAATGTATTAACATGCATAGTGACTTCAGAGAAAAAATTTACCTCAATACACCAGCCAACTTCAACAAACCTCAATACATAGTTTCTATAGGACAATTTGAGAATGTGTTTCCGATTCAAAACAAATTGGTTTGTCAAGAATATTTAATGGTTACAAAAATACAAAGTTGGAAATTATCAGACAAGGTTTTCTAGTGAAATATTGAAATCATGTTCTCATGCATATATATCCTTGCTGTTTTTGATCAGTTCAATATACTTTGTATGAATGCTTCACTTCAATAGATGTCAATTTGTCAAATCCTTATGTAAGAAGACATTGTTCATGATGTTTTATCCCCTTGTATGCTAAGTATACTACCACAACTATCCAGCAATAAGCCCATGGTGCCATATCCTCTAGAGCAATGACAAACATTCTCTATAAATAGTAACTTTGACCCTGACCTTGAACTTTACACCCTAAGCACAAACTTATTGAGGTATTTTCGTACTTGTTCAATATGTGAAGGTTAATCTAAATCTGTTAAAAAATGAAATTGTTACAACAATGACAAAGATTTTCTATAAAAAGTAATGATGTCCTTCACCTTGGCACTCTATGTACCAAACTCCACTTATTGGTCAAGTATGAGAATACCTTGAATGAGTTCATTTTTTCAGGGTGCCAAGGTCAAGGACATCATTACTGTATTGATAGAAATCATTGTCATCCTATAGCGAATTGTTGTTGAAACAGATTTAGATCAATATCATATCTAGGTCAAGTATAAGAACACCTTAAACAAGATCCTGTTGGCATGTTAGGGAATTTGTATTGCTCATGATGCCTTGCTTGGTATAAAGTTCCAAGTAAGCATTTAACTTGAACATTCCTGAGTAAGTAATTCATTATTCAAATAATGGGTACATACTGGACTGGTCCAGGTTACACTGTATATCAACACTCTGCATGTTCACCACACGGATATTCTGAAATAAAATTACAGTATATTTAACAAACAGATATTTTGAATACATGTAGTATGATAAACATATGCATTAAGGAACAGAGATGAGGTACTGCTGTGTTGTAAATTTAAGATAACGTAAACAATCTATTTTTAATCCTCAAAATTCTAGTCACATTTATACATACCTTTTGATGTTTAAGCCAAGCTCCCATCTTGAATACTACATTGCTGAATGGACCAAACTTAATGGTAGACCCTGACTTCCTCATGTCGGGGAGCTCGTCATGATAGCCTGAAATACAGTAAAGTTTTAATATCACACAAGAAAATCAAATAATATGTTAAACCTCATTATTTGATGTAAGTAAAAATGTTTCTTCTGTATCTGAAACAAGATTTACAACTTTAAAATTGCTACATAATGCATTGCATGTAACAGATTGTGATGGTTCATGGATATGGGCATTTCAGCTGCATAGTCTAATAGCTAGCTTTTGTGGCTGTGCGGTTGAGTTGTTTCCCCTGAGCATGTTACAAGATATTAAATGGATTTACTGCAAAAATATATATTTTAGAGGTAATTTTATTTTACCATGTTTCATGTTGAAATGAAAGCCTTCTGCTCAGTTTTTGATTTTCTGTATACTGATTTCAATGACAGTTGTGCTCTAGGTTCACTGAATCACCATCATGCTAATTTGTTAAAATTCATTTGATGCGCGAAAATTTGAGTGCGCCAAAATAAAAATATTTACAGTAATATACAGCTCATACAGAGCACAATGTTTTCTGTTTGACAATATCACACCTTTAATCAGGAAAAGCTGACCTACATGTAATGATCACACCTAAAGGATTTGTGAAGAGCATTCAGTACAGGTACAACTTAAAAACTGTCACCAGGATGGCAGACTTATAAAGTATACCCTGCACCCCAAACAACCATGATTTTCATTCTAGCTGCTCCAAACACTTGTTGATGGGGATACAAAAGGGCAAAATGGAGATAAAAACAGTAAGTATAGGTCAGGTGCAAAACTTCAGTGTACGGCTGTTCAGAAGCTGTCGAAAGAGTTCGTCTGGATAAGATTCTAGAAGTGTAAACAAATGCTGCTACATAGACATAACTTCCATAAAAACTGGTTAAATAAAAAACACATAACAGTAGGTATATATCTTCATTTAATGCATTGTAACATCAGTAAATTAAAGTTTCTAAGGTTTAGACGAGAACTAGGAGAAGTTGTTTGGACAAGATTCTGTTACAGATGCACAATATCAGTGTGTGCTTTGAGCCTGCTGACGTCATCAGTGAACTTTCAAAAAGTTTGCATAAAACTGTAGAAGATGTCTGGACATGATCCAGACAACAATCATAGTAACAGGGACAGAACTGATAAAAAAATACACAAATTAAAAGAAATATGAGCCCAGGTGTAGAGATTAGTATTTGATGACAATTCTACAATCGCAGAGTTCCACAAATTTTTTATGAAAATTGTATTAGAAGTTGTGCAGACAAAATCCTGACACAGACAGATGGATGAAGGGAAGGATAGACAATCAACCTGAATACTGATTCCAGTGTACCTCTCCAACTTCGTTTCAGGGTTATACAGTTTATATATACAGTATAGGTAATTTTACATTGATGTATAAAGATGTACGTAACATACCTGAGATTTCATCATGCTGCAAATATTAGCCAAAAGTAAACTAAAAAAATCAGGCCTACTCACCAATTGTGCAGAACTCTTCTCTTCCCTTCAGATAGAAAATCCTTATAGCAAACACAAAGACGGTATTCCTGCGCCCCACCTCTGCCCATGATGTACACTCGGGGTCCATCACAATTTGTGGTCTGGACTGCTCAGAGGAGGCTCTCAAGGTCAGATTCTCAACATTCAATATCACACCTGGGGAAAGCAGTAAATGAGACACATCTTAGAGGTGAACAGTTAACGACATTCAATATCACACCTGGGAAAAGTATAAGTAAATGAGACACATCTTAGAGGTGAACAGTTAACGACATTCAATATCACACCTGGGAAAAGTATAAGTAAATGAGACACATCTTAGAGGTGAACAGTTAACGACATGTATCACACTTATAAAGAATGTTTGTAAGTTAAGTGTTGTATTTTTTATTTTTGGTCACTAGAAAGATAACTGGACAAAAATTTTAAACAAATGATTATTATTTTTTAATAAGGGCCTTTACAAATATTTTATAAATGAAATATCTAACATACAGAATACTTCCTACATGTAATGTACTAGCCAACACTATTTTTATAAGGACACTGAACAAGAAGATACTGACCAGGAAGAGGTTTGCGTGTGAGTTGTTTGTTAAGTCCTTTGATGGTTGAAGTCATGGTACCATAGTATGACGCAGACACTCTATGAGTGGGTTCTGAGAGATGTGCAGCGATGTCTCTCCTCTCTGGCTCTGGTTGAGTGTCCTCCTTGGCCGGGTCTTTGTTTGTAATGTCAACCACTGGAGTCTTACTCTGGTCCACAGTTTCTTCTTTATCATCTCCTTTACTGTTGGTGCCTGTGGGTAGCAGGGTGTTTACCACCGTTGATAGCATGGCATGTGCTGAGTTACCTCCCCCTGAGCTGATAGCCTGCGTCTTTTCCCATTGTACATGTGTACCCTGGTCTTCGTCTGTATAAGGCTCCCCTGGAATGGCTGTTGTGTAGCCAATCTGGGCCACTGGCATGGAATCCGCGATTCTTGGGACCAACCACAATCTACAACATCATATGTTGTGTTAAAATAGTTTTAGAATCAAAAATCCAATTTATTTAACATATTTTAAAAGATAAGCCTACTTACTTATACAACTATATAATAATAAAATCATTATATTAAGGGCAATGCAAATCAGAAAAGAGTAGGTTTGGGATTTTGGATGGAAACAATTAAATTGTATAGACACCCTTGTGTGATACACGGAAATATTCTAGCAGGGTATATATATGCTTTGTGAGGTCCAGAACTCTGCAAAGTCTCATTATCAACTTATATATAGACAATATATATATATTTCTCTACCCTGGATTGGGACACCCACAACTTTACCAGTGTGAGATTTTCTTATCTTACCCTAGGGTTGAGACAAGCTACATGGGCTCTTTGCAAGCTAGTTCTCAACAATGGCATGTCGTCAAATCAACAATACAATGATGTACATCACATCGAAAATTCTTTCACGTCTTGTTGACATTTCCTTACATTGATGTAACATCCATATTAGATACAAAAGAGGGTAAACAGGGTGAGAGAAAAACAATCATTCACCCCCATGGAAATGAGACAGGGGATTCTCTTACCCTAGAAAGGCCGGGATATCCGCAGATTTACTGGGGTGAGATTTTCTTATCTCACCCTAGGGAAAAGACAAGCTACACATGCTCTTTTCACGTTCTCAGATAATTAGTTGCCAAACACCCGGCATGTCTTGTGTTTGGCAACTAAGAATCTTCCCCTTGGGTTGAGATTTCCCTGTCTCACCACCAAGGGCGTGAAAAATTCTATTAATCTCAACCCTCAGGGTAAGAAATTTGGTTTGGTTTGTTTTTGTTTAAAGTCCTATTAACAGCCAAGGTCATTTAAGGACGTGCCAGGTTTTGGAGGTGGAGGAAAGCCGGAGTAACCGGACAAAAACCACCGGTCAGTACCTGGCAACTGCCCCACGTAGGTTTCGAACTCGCAACCCAGAGGTGGAGGGCTATTGATAAAGTGTCTGTACACCTTAACCACTCGGCCACCGCGGCCCCTCAGGGTAAGAAACTTAATCTGCCAAACATTCAACAAGCCTCTTTTAGGCAACTTAAGAATCCTCCCCCTAGCTTGGTTTGAGATTTCCCAAAGGGGGTGAAAGATTCTATTAGTATTGTGTCCTAAAACACCATCACTTGATGTACAGAGTAATTAACCCCCTAGTATCACAATAAGACTGCTACATCAAATATACATTGATGGTCAGTGTAATGAGTTCATCTACTACAGGTACATAAATTTATAGCCATACTCTGAAAATCTCAAGTCGAACATCCAAAATTGTTACTCTAGCAGGTTAATTGAGGCATCATTTCTCCTACACTACTGCTGTCAGTGAGATATATGCTATTATTCCAACACCTACCAAATCTACATGGACATATGGTTTAATATAATACATATGAAAAATATATGCTAACAGCAAAATCTTCCATAATTATGTAGCAGATAATAGCTGCTGTCCTTTTAAACTTATCTCGACCAAAATTGGGAATAATTGTATAAGTATGGCAGAAACATTAAGGATACAACAACGTTTGGCTGGTATATACCTCAGTCCCATTACAAATCTGTTAACTCCGTAGGAGGACTCGGCACGTAACACTCCTTTGGTGTCGTATTGATCCTCCTCAATCAGTTTGAAGCTGACAGTTTCACATTTCCATACAGTAAAATCCTGGTTCATTTGAAGCCACTCATTAGCCTGGTCAACAACAAAACTGCAACAGAAGAAAATAACATGATTGATCCATTTCATAAATTTACTTAAGCTGTCATCTTATGGCAATCCTAACTCTAACAAATAAGGTTTAGTGTATGGGTGATTAATTTTATAATTTATTTAACTGAGATTGCTTGGTTTCTAAATCCAGCCAAAACAGAAATTTATATGCAGATATGGAAACATATTTATAAATAATTAATATATCAAATAGGAAAACATGGATATTATAAAAAGTAATGAGATTATGAATCTGAAACATAGGTCCAAAGGCAAACAAGAGCTGTTTGATAATTGGCACCATACATGGTTTGTCTGTTGACAATTAGCACCATGGCTTGCCTTTTGATGTGAATATACAGCAATTGATATTAATACAATATTTAAACGAAAAAAATAAATTTAAGTGATCCATTCAGATCCAAAACACTTAGAAAAATATAGTTTTATATCTAGATTAAAGTTGATCATACTGGTGATTTATCACTTTATAATAGTAAAACTTTAATTTACAATATTTTTTTTGTATATGACACTTGTTGAAACAGTACTTTAAGAATATTCAATTCAACACTGTTGGACTCCATATATATATATATTTTTAAATGGTTTGGTATAATAACAACTCTCCACATTAAAGCTTGAACTGTATTACTAACAGTCAAGAGCTTCTTGATTTTGGTGATTCATTACTGCAATAAAAGTCCTGCTTAGCAATTAACTTCATGGAATTGCCTTTTGGGCCCCATAAATAGGAAAAGTATGAATGTATCAGTAGTGATAGCAACACAAACCAATGCTTTAGGTATTCAATAATCAACAGCCCCTTGATGGCAAGTGATGCAGTTACAGACTTCACTTGGATGACTACATTAACACCCTTTTCTTTGAATGAGCTTGAAATAAATCATAGATAGATATAGTGTGATTAACTCTTAATCTGATCGCTTACATACATACCAGTGTTTATATTTGTTTTTCGGAGATTTTTTGTGTGAAAAAGCTTAAAATTACATTGGTCGATAATATATACTAAAGAAATTTAAAATTATATTTTCATAATCTTGTCTCTTATGCAGTTTTTACCCACTAGGCCTGTAATATTACCATAAATGCATTTTATATACTGACCTGAACCGTGCATATGTAGGTGCTTCATCCGGGCCAGCAGCTGCAGATATAAAATTTGGCATAAAGTCCATGTATGTGAGCATTGGTCTGGTTTCCTCGATCGGACTAGAAACTGACTCCTCCTGAAATGCCTTATTGTCTGATCCCGCTTCAGGCGCAGAATCCTTATGTGCGCTCTGCTCAACTGTTATCAATGCTGGCTCCATCTCCTTCCGAGGAACAGTTTGCGCCACCTGCCCCGGGATATCCGACTGAGGCAAATTTACCATCTCTGTTCCAGGGTTTCCACTGGACATTCTGAAAGGAATATGGAGTGTATATGATGATTTATTTGCATTAAAAGTTCAAGGATTTACATCAAGGAAATAATGTTTAAGGTCAAAAGAGAATACATTTTTCAAATCACTTGAAGATCAAACCAAGATAGAACATATATTTTACCCAGTTGTTTTAATTTAAGATGGTGGATCATTTATTTTATAAGTTATTAATACCCAGCATATTAAATTTTCATTTTTTTTCTCACAAATTCACATTCACCAGCTTTGATGACCTGATTTTGCTAGATCAACTTGATACATGTATATGTTGTATTTTTGGTAACAACATGACCACGCGGCTGCTCAAATTGTGATTTAAAAAAATCTAATCGAGCAGAATTAAAATTCAATAATCAATTTAATTTTGAAAAGAAACGAAAGGGTTTAAACACTGCAAAGAATTAGAGCTTTCCTACATATGCAAATGTATACTCCAAAATTGGCCACAGCAGAATGAGACACGTGGGTTTTCTAAGACATATTATACTATTATGTAATTCTAAAACATTGTAAAAATGCTAGATGAATTTGCGTTTCTGTTATGATATTTTATGTAGCTTTATAACAACAAATCTGTACTTACATTATCTAAGTTATTGTGGTGTCTTCCTGAACAGTGGTCAACTTCACCTACGCCAAATGAAATCGAAAACCTGCAAGTAATGGCATGTAGTCACAGGTAATTATAAACAGGTGAGCAATGTTACTTTGTTTACATTGACATCACGATCGAGCTCACTAGGACGCTTGAATCAGACACGCCGGATACGTTCAAAATTAATACACCAAATATATATATATATACCTAATCTGTTTGTTTACATCGAAATTTTGCCAAGGAAACTCAAATTCGTTAATCTTATCCCATGGTATTAATATATCCGATAGTGTATTTAAACGGCACAAGTTCATGTTTTCATAGCTTTATTTTAGTTACGATTGTCTCCCCTGGGTCGCGTTTGACTGTAAATAAGAGGCACAGAGGACCTGCGATGTTGATATCTGAGTTAACGACCCAACCACAACTAGAATCAATCAGAACCAGAACAAATATATAAATATTGAGACAATCCGCAATGCGTATGCGTAGGTGTCTCGCTCAAGGTGAACGAATTTCCTATTTAGATTCGGCAATTCAGAAAAATAGTAACATATATACAGTACAGTTTCACAGGTACTTGTGGACATGATTATGATGTTTTTAATTTAAATGTTACATTATAGATGATTAAATTATTGTATTACAATCGCATGCTTAATTTGTAAAAAAATATATCGTACCTCGGCCTTATAGTATCATAATCATGTCCACAAGTACCTGTGTACAGTATATATATCGTTTTCTAAATAAAAAAAAAATCGAAAACGTTGACAAATGTATACAAGAAATATCTTTAAAAATGATAAACGGCATAGTTCTAATGCTGGTGGTTATAATCAGAGACACATATAATGTAAAACTGCTGGTGAAATAAATTAACGAACTAATTAATAAATGCGCAGTTTCAGCACGGATAACAAAATTATATCAGTTTGAATCATTTTTGGTGATAATAAGACTGCATTTGAATCAGGAATGTGATTATATTAATGTGTCATTTGAATAGATACATCCACTTATTCAGCTTGCATTCAATCTTAATTTTGTTTCGTCTTTAAATGCATATATCAGCATTTTGCATTTACCGCTACATTGACCAATCACTTACTTCAGCTTGACCAGTAACGCCACCTTCGCGTCATATCCGGGGTCAAAAGAAAATTATACGGCTTTGCCGAAAAATATTTTTCGGCAAAGCCGTATAATATTCTTTTGACCCCGGAAATGACGCGACATTAGTAGATGAATAGTGGGATTAACGTCTCCAAACGAGACCAAGTGTGTGTTTTTCTGGCTTGTCTGTTCCCTGGTAGTTAAGCTTCTGAACTCTGACCCCTATCTGAAAGAGTGTCCTAGGCTCGGCTATAACCGGAACATGGACATTAATCCTCGTCAATCAACCCCTTTCTGAGTATAATGATAATCGTTATAATTCCAACTTTTAACTTAACTCTAGAGCACATGTCGTGCTATGTTATGACCACCGGTACAGTTGAAAGATTCACTTATATTAAATTCAATTAGACTTTACTGGAACTTGTATAACTACAACTGTATTTTTATATGTAAATGTATTTTACCTACACATACCGTCATGAAAACATCACCCATTGTCGCAATGATCATCCCAAAACGTCGTGTTACGGTAACGCGACTTAAATACAAGGTTGATCTCAGGTTTTTGGTCTTGATTTCTTTCTTTTACAGCCCTTCCCACAGGAAAGGTATTGCTTTGCCCAATGGACTATGGTTATGTACGTATGGTTATTGAACACACCAAGCGTGCAAAATAAGGTAATGCTGTACAAGGCTCGTCGTTTCAAGAAAACAGGACAATGTAACTATTCGGGCATCGTTAAATGACGGACTTAAATTGTCCAAACACTTAACTGTATATCATAATACGGTACTCATTCACCCCTCATTTCATTTCTCTGCATACACATACAAAATAACTTGGCTACGCGCATGGTATTATCACCATAATGATTCAAACTGATATTATTTAATTATCTGTGCTGAAACACATTAGTTCGTTCATTTATTTCACCAGCAATTTTATATTATAAACACCGCATTTAAACTATGCCGTTCATCTTTTTTAAAGATATTTCTTGTTAGAAATTATTTGTGACATATTTTAACAACACGATTATTTTGACAACTTCTCTTTTAAATAAAAACATTGTTATACACATATCTCAAAATGTATGTTTCTGACAATAAATTAAGTTTAGGAACTTTCCAACACATTTAAAAATTGAATTGAATTCTCTGAAGTCCCAACGCTGTAGAAGTAATCTCTTCTTCGTGCACAAAATCTAACATTCAGTGCGATAACCACTAGGGGGATGTACGTAGTCACTGGTATCCCGTATACGTATATATACTCTGGTTGCAATTGGCGGCATGATACTAGATGTGTCTCCTACCAGAACAGTTAGACCGGGGGGACTCTTTACAAAAATAGGCGAAACAAATTCAACTATGGTAACATACTATTTCCTAGACTGAACGGGAAAACTGAAGCCGATTTGATTACAGTGATCACGGAAAACATTTTTATTTAAGTTACATAACCTATTTCATTTTTGTGTGTATGGCGGTCAGACAATATATATTCCCGTTCCTTTGCCAAAGGATTCTGCCAACCTATCCATAAAGATGAAGTTTCCATTCCCCTATTGAACCCTGCATGCCCTATCCAGTCCATAGGAAGCCAGAGCACAAGTCTCCTTAAAAATGCGTCCTACATGCTGAAGAAGGACCCCGCTTCGCTGCCCCAGGCGCACTAGTTCTCAGTCCGTTACATCAAAAATTGAGCCCAATCTTCCCCAAAATAATGTTTCAGGCGAAATTTTACAAAAAGGAACCATGTACAGAGACACCTGTAGCGGAACTGGGCTTGGCTGAACGCTGGTGGACAGGTAGCTCAAGTGGGTAGAGCGTTCGTCTCGAGTTTGGAGGTTCGGGGTTCGAGTCCCGGTCTGGTCCCAGTTGCATTTTCCTTTAATTCCTGTTACTGTACATTTGGCGCCCGACGTCCAATCTCGTAAGGTATTAGCTGCGATAACGTAGCTCTGGACGACGGACGGACAATTTCTGACAGATGGCCGTCGTCAGAGCTACGATTCCCTCCCATTGCTCGTAATGTAGCAAAACAGTGAACCTCGAAAATGCTACAAATAGCGGATATCGTTTAACTTTGGAGTAATAGTTCGTATAATTAAACATTTCTAATACAATTTTGCAATGTATTAGCCTACCGTCTAATCTAGAAATCTTTAATTCGCATATTCTGATATCATACTGCTCGGAGTTGTCTCCGTGATCCGCCATGATACTTCTCGAAGAACTCTCGCGAGGATTCTAACCCAAATATGGAACCCGTGATCCATATATGGATGAAGCTACTACGATAAATAAATACATAATCAGAGATATTTAACCACTCTTTTGTAACTCTTGTGAAGAAAGCGAATCTTACTTTGCGTAATTAAATAATTTCAGAATGAATTGACCTTCCTTACCGAGATATATTACTCCGAATCTGTTTTTCTGTTGAAATCTCGCGGGAAACCTCATTAGCATCAATTTATTTTGATTTCCTTATAAGGAAATTGACCTTTACACTTGTATCAAAGATGGCGGTATGTTTAAACTGATATCTCCGTGTGTCTTGCTCGTTTTGGATTTTACTATTTATTGTCAAACATTTGAAGTAATGTGCAGGTTTGTTGCTTGAATATTCATAATAGATACCAGAATCATCAATTTACATGTGTTTTTTTATCCGAGAATTTTTTTACCACTGCTTATACTGCCCGATGTGAATCACATCGGGGCTTGCTACACTATCGGCAATGGGAGGGACTTCATACCCTGCCGGAGAGCAGTGTAGGCAGGGTATGAATATTCGTTCTAGTAAGGTATATATATTGGGTCTCGTGTCGTGTGAGGACGGAGGAATGTAGCGGAACTGGGCTGAGCCAGAGACGTAATATATCCTGGCTGACCTGAAAACCGGTGGCCATAATGTATGAAAAAAAACAACATCCGTCTACAGTTAGGGGGTCCCGGATTCGAGTCCCGGTCTGGTCGCTGCATTTCCCACCTCTTCTGTCACACATCGTTTATCAAACATTGGTTTCCCTTCGCCTAGGGATGTTTCAGACCAATTTTGGACCGAACTTTATCATACCCAGCAAAAGATAAAAATCTTTTCCTCTATTTCCCCTATTTAGTCATGCCTCTCAGAATTTGCCGTAGAACTTCGCTCCTTCGCCATCGTGTTTTCGCTCCTTCGCACCTTCGCTCCTTCGTCATCGCGTTTTCGCTCCTTCGTCATCGTGTTTCGCTCCTTCGTCATCGTGTTTTCGCTCCTTTGTCATCGTGTCTTCGCTCCTTCGTCATAGTGTTTTAGGTGCTTCGTCATCGTGTTTTCGTTCCTTCGCCATCGTGTTTTCGCTCCTTCGCTCCTTCGCTCCTTCGCGTTTAGGTCGAAGGAGCGATATAGGAAATTTGGCCCTAACGAAACACCATAATCGTGAGTTATGAAAATTGAGTCACCGTCATCAAATGATGTACATCCTTTGGAGGCGTATGCTAAACATCCAATGTTAAATCATACATCCTTTTAATTATGGATATAACATTGACACAAGTGACACCACGCATTGATATCATGTTATATGTCATGAATCTCATAGGCCGTAAGGCTTACTGAATAAACAAATTGAAATTGAATTGATGCCAGCTCTGTATCTCGTTTTACACGCGAAATATAACCTTGTGCCGAACATGCCCCGAGGCCGAACAAGCCCATATGCGGTCTACACTTCATGCATATTAAACTCGAGGTAATTATTTTTCAAATTATACAAACAAGTTGTTTAGAAGCGTGATTTATTCATTTATTTCAATAACTAACTTACTTGAGTCATACATGTATAAGCAGGGTCTCTGGTTAAAGCGGCAAACGCTTTTCGCCCGCCAGCCGACTACCTACCGAAAAGCTGACGTCAGCCGAAATTTTAGACTATTATTCATCACATGGCCGGGCACGATATCGATATCAACTCGCCCGCAGCCAAAATGTTGCGAGATCGACAAAATCTACCTCCTGATTCCAATCAGTTGAACTATGACTACAATGTATCTTACCATTAGATCATTAAATTAAAATCTGACTGATCTAAGACTACATAGACCATGTGTTAGTTGTGTGTTATGGTTCTATGTTTTCTTTTGTTTGTCGTTTTGTTCATGTGGACATTCTTGCGAAAACTCCTTTCACTTTTTCTTTGAATGCAAATTGTATGACTTGGAAAGATTAAATATGTTAAAAGTTTAAATGCCTTAGGTTTGGTTTTGGATTTAGAGCTTCTCTTGTTTGGTAATTCAAATCTTCCTGTAGACATAGACTATCATGTGTTCCGATATGTGCAAAACTACATCAAATCCAGCAATAAATTTTGATATGTATTCTTGTATTCTTGCAAATTGTGTCTATGCTAAATATTCTATATGTCTACTTTATGTCAATGCCTATGTGAATGTTTTAACGTAATGTATTTGTATGATAGGAGAAGGCATCCATAAGTTGAAAAAATGTGCTTTATCCGTTGTCTCACTCTAATTGGCAATACAATATGTTTAAAGTCAAAGTTCATGAATGTTGAAATGTTGGGGTTTTTTTTTTTACAAATGTGAACACGCCTTCCTGTGTTTGTTTTTGTCCTATTTTCTTTTTCTTCTTTTTATTATGTCCATAATTCATATATAAACATGTAGATTATTTTCCTAAAATACCTACAAGGTATACGTAATAATAAATATTTTTGTCGATCATCTCGTAACAACAATCATGTTTAGTTATATGTAAGCATGGTGCGTTGCATGTCTTGTAAAATAGAACAGTGTTATGTATTTTTAAACTTGAGAGTCCGTTTCCATGAAAACCGGGCATACATTTTTACATGATTATCGTAGACCCTGTGACTTTTAAGTTGACAATTTCTCTCATTTGATTGAGAGTCAACAATAATAACTATAAGATCAAAAAGCCAAAAAGGCCGTTCCTGCATTCTGCACTATATTAGGGTGAACATTACAGGCTTCAACAACTCTTTCCATTGAAAATGTATAAAATCACCACTAGCTATATAATGTTGTATGCATTAGTACTTGTCTAAATTTTACAAATCAAGTTGAATCATAACATCGAACCACTTTCTATATTACATCGTTTTATAATCATGAAAATTTTATATGAAAGCGCTCCGAGTTCTCAACTCCACTCACTTATTCATTCGATATTGCCGCTCAGAAAGTGTCATAACATCTGTAACCTTACTGTAATATTTATTTTCAATATGCTATATTTTTATAGATCTACTGTATATGTAAAGTAATTATATTAATGCTGTCCATCTTTTGTTAATTTGTATTTTATATGACGTAATATTTTAGTATGCTTATGAGCCATAAGGCTTAAAGTGAATTAACACTGAACATTGAACTGGATGGAGTGTTCACGGTTCTTCTTATACCCCATCATAATAGTTGTTAGAAGCTACATGTCTCCAATTTATCAAATAATTTCCATGTGGTAGTATTGTGATAAAATCTAGTATATGTGCCGGTCCTCTCGTCACATCTCGGCCGATTCCGTACCTACTTCAAACCCCTGGGGCCTGTTCGTTTATGCGGACAAACCGGTTCGTCAGATTTTAAATGTAATATTTCAAACATATATCCTGACGGTCCTGCAAATGTTAATACAGGCCTTGGGAGTCTTTGTCAAGGGACGTCTGACAACAATATATAATCATCAGGTCTGTCTTTATTTCATCAACGAACAACACCGGTCCAACTGGTCTTTCCGTTTGGACCGCAAAAACGAAAACGGCTCGTTTGATGAAGGGTACCGGAATCAGCCGAGGTTAGCCGAATGGTGCCGATCGACATCTGCGTCCTATCGAGTAAGTTGCCGGGTTGAGATTAAGTACTCAGCTGTTCGGAAAATAGTCATCTACGATTAAGGTACAGTTCGGCAGCCTATTCAGTCTCAAAATCTAATAATTTTGTTTTTTTAAAACTGTTAGGATAAATTTTTGGGGAGTGATGAAAGAAGATTCACAATGACGATAGAGTAATGTCACAACAAAAAATTAAAAAAAAACTCTGTTATATTATGTTTAAATATATATATATATATATCGACTATGATCTTAGAGGCAGATATTGCCTGCGTTCAGAATAAACTAAGTCCTAAATAGTCATTTAGAATTTGGGTACCCGGCTGCCGGGTAAATGGCCACTGCGCTATAAGCATTAAAAACACCATCCGGTCAATTCCTCTTGTCAATTCAGGCCAAAACTCGTTCCTTTAGTAATACCCACTCGATAAAACCAAAACAAACATGGCGGCCAAAGTGTCAAAGACTTGGGTTGTCGAATATTCCGTTCGTTATTCATAACGCCATTTCAGTGGGACTCAAATAGGTAAGCATGGTTTTGATACTTTGGCAAAGCTATCCGGTGTAAGTAGTGATACAAATCCGGTTGCAATGTCTCCCCAGTGCACGTGACATGATACGTAACACTCATGACATCTGGTCATGATCCTTTGATCATGATCACCTAGGCTAATCATAGGAAATGAGGAATGCCAAATCGAGATGCAGTAAGATGATTTTTTTCTTCAATATAAGGGTCAAAATAAGAGTTCCACATTTTGTTTCAGTCTGCATATGACATGTCTTATATTTGATAACTGGAAACCTTATGTCAGCTTTTATATAAAAAAAAGTGTTCATAATCAACTGAGATGTTATAATTATCACGTACATGTATAATATAATGTATAATTGTACCTAAGGAGTGTCCTGTGAGGGTTTCTACACGCCCCGCAATTCGTTAAGTGATGTTTTTAGGTAATTTTTTACGTCTCATATAGATGAATATCGAACCTATTACATGCAAAATTTGACTTTGATTGGACTAGTGCATATTATGCAAATGTACCGACAGTGAATCATAAGACAATAGAGCACTCAAACCTCAGGGACATGGTATGTAGGTATTTCTGGCTAATTGTATCATATACAACTATAGACAAAAAAGACCTTACCTGTGCAAATACTGTTGTTGATTGACAATATATTTTGAGAAATACTTGACAATTTTCTGTGCTCTGTGTGATGCCATTTAAATGTAATTTTAAGGTCACAAAGGTCACAATTGTGTTGAAACAAACGCCTCCAGTACAAACTCAAATACTACGGAATTACAGGGAACACACTCACATGGATTCTTTTGAGACTTTCTAACACACCGCACCCAAACAGTATTACTTGAAGGAAAACAATCAGACAAAGTACAAGTCACCTCAGGAGTACCTCAAGGAACCTGCTTGGGCCCCATACTCTTCCTCATATACATCAACGACCTACCAGACTACATCAAACACAGCACTCTCAGACTCTTCGCCGACGACAGCATCATCTACAAGACAATCCACAACATAAACGACGCACACAAATTACAACAAGACATAAACGCAGCAGGACAGTGGGAACAAGACTGGCTCATGAAATTTCACCCAAACAAATGTAATATCATATCCACTTCAAACAAACGCACCAAAACAACATACAACTATAAACTGCACGACCACACACTGGAACAAGTCGATGCCAGCAAATACTTAGGACTCACACTACAGAAAAATCTCAAATGGGATACACACATCAACAACATCACCGCAAACGCCAACAGATCACTAGGCTTCCTAAAACGCAACCTGAAAATAAACTCACAACATATAAAAGAACATGCATACAAAGCCCTAGTGAGACCCAAACTGGAATACTGCTCTTCCATATGGGACCCGCACAACACAAACCAAATCAACCAAATAGAAAAAATTCAACGCAGAGCAGCACGATACGTACAAAACAGATACCACAACACAAGTTCAGTACAAGACATGATGGACAAACTCAACTGGCCCACACTTCAAACACGAACACTCAAGACCGGACTCATACTATTATACAAAATCATTCACCATCATGTCGCAATAGACCCACACGGCATCATGCACCCAGCAGACCCTAGGACAAGGCAAACACACCCCTACACCTTCAGACACCTATCTGCCACCAATGACACATACAAATACTCCTTCTTCCCACACACAATAACACAATGGAACCTCCTCCCGGTGGCAGCAGTACAATGCACTACACTAGAGATCTTCAAGGCACATATACACAATGCAGCCCTTGATGATCTCAAACACACACCATAAACACACCCTCATAATGTTTTATCTTATAGTTTCCACTAAAAAAATTAATTTAATTTAAAAAAAAAAAAAACCCTCTCACTGTACCCAAATCCCTGCACTTTTTTAATTCTTTTAAAGCATACAACGATCCTTCCCGCAACCGTAATCGTCATTTTTGACGGAGGTTTGTCAATCAAAGAAGAAGAGAAGAAACATTACAATGCCTTTTCAATAACCAAGAGACCCAGCTTCATACTAGCCTAGCTATATTAGGGTCATGAGTTGCATGTCAGGTTTAACAATTCCAAGTTTGTTCAAATGCATGACCTTGACCTATTTTCAATGTCACAAAAGTCAAACATAACACATGATTAACAGTATTACCTAAGGAGGTGTTTTGGGGCCAATCCAATTGTAATGTAGTAGGAGTGGAAAAATTCACGACCAGACCGGGGTTTGAACCCGGGACCTCTGAACACTAGCCGGATGCTCTACCAATCGAGCTACCTGGTCGCCGACGATCGATCCGGTCCAGTTCCACTACACTCTTCCCTCCCTTTTTTAAGTCTTCGACCCCGAAGACTTCAAAACTCACAACCCAGGTTCAGGTATCCCCTTGTCAAGTATTCACCTCACTTGAAACAAGGTTTGGTCACAGCCCCAAATGTAGTAGGAGTGGGAAAATGCATGGCCAGACCGGGGTTCGAACCTGGGACCTCCAAACACTAGCCGGATGCTCTACCAATTGAGCTACCTGGTCGCCGATGATATATATATATAGATATTAATGATATCCCAGAAATACCTGTTTCTTCTTTGCCATTATAGTTGCTGATGATACAAAATTATGCAGATCTAGACAAATAAGCACTTTTAAGGATGTAAAGATACTTCAAAATGATTTGGACAATCATCAAATTTGGTAAAAAAAAATGGTTAATGAACTTTCATCTGAACAAATGTAAAGTCTGCTCTGTGAAAGGAAAGGAAAAACAAAAGTATTACATGCTTGGATCAGGAGAAGAAAGAAGGCAACTAGAAAACATTACAAATGAAAAGGATATTGATACATAGGACCCGATCTTCAGAACTCACATTAATGGTGAATAAATTAAAGCTCTCAGTATAGTTTCTCATCAGAGGGTTGACTCCTTGACAGTGAGATGTAATAATCATTGACCAGTTATACTGGTCATGAAAATATTTTAATTGTTATTGCTCAAGTTCAAAATAGGATAAAAATTCAAGATTACCAGGACTTTCAAATTTAATTGCATTTTGTTCATGTTTGTTATTCTGTTGCAGTGATACTTCATTATTGTGCCCTAATTAAGAAGATGGAAACCTAATTGTGGTAACCATGGACATGACAACTCCCTCTCACAGTGACTTTTCTTCAGAGTTTTCTGATTGGCAGTGTTTACCTGATAACATCTTACTGCACATCTTCTCATACCTTCCAGCCTCTGCAGTCCTGAAGGCTTCTGTCACTTGCAGGTATGTAATACTGGTACTCTATATAGTTCTTTGAGTGCTTCAGAAATGTGAATAAACAATAATTTTGATAATATGGTTCTCCCAAAACATACTGTAGGTCATTGTTTTGATTTGTTACAATGTTCCTCAGGCTCACACTGACAAAGAAAGTCTTGGTGCTTGTGGTCTAATTTATAGCTTGAATATTTATGGAAGAAGGACTGAAATTAATTGTATTACATTGGTTGACTAAAAACACTGTCAATGTTGATATTGATTGATATTGAATCTTCCAGATTTATGCAATGGCATCAATTTTAACCAGATATAATATATGTGTCTGCTGAATACTTTTTCAGATGTTGGCTGAGAGTAAGCTATGATGAGTACTTGTGGAGATCCTTATTTTACCGACACTGGAAAATTGACAGATCGGTCTTCATAGCTCCTGGTAGATCATCCTGGCTACAAGAGTACAAACGATTATATTACCACACACCGGTCATTGAGAGTGAGGTCATCCGGCAGCATAGTGATCAGGTTCTCCATGTCAGCTTTTCGCACAATGGCAAAATGTTTGCAACATGTTCAAAGGACGGATATATACGGGTAGGCATACATTAGATGTACACAATGAATTTTATAAAATGAAGTATTAATGTCCATACCTCCTTGTGCAGATTTACCTGTACTGACATACATCAGTGATTTTGGCACCTATATATACGGGTAGTTATCATTGTATCATGTTTCTCTTGTTCGTTTGTCTTTCAGTCTTGCTGCTTTCATTCTCTTTTCTGGAAAATTATCTTAGAAGTTAAAATCTAAAATTCCTGAAATTAAATAGTGTCAATTCACACTGGTACACAACATGTATTTAGATATGCAAAATGAGTCTTAATAAGTTCCTATGGCAATGGTCACTGTTTCTAAGAATATGGTGAGATGTGAAATATGTTGTGTTTAGTAGTGTACCTGTATTCTTTGGGTTTATAGGTGTGGAACGCTCTGTACCCTGTTACATTAAAATACAAGGAGGACATGAAGATGCTGACCTGGAAGTACACCCAGTTTTCACAGTTTAACGAAAGTGACTCTCTACTTCTAGTGTCAGGAGTCCATTTTGGGGCTAACAGCACATCAGGAGAGATTGCTGTATTCAGCCTCAAAGGTATTTTGTTGTCCTTTGCAAGTTTCCTAATGTCATTTTCCACATGTATATTACTACCAATGGCTATAGTACAGACAAAAAAACACTGAGATGTTACATACAAGTTTTAATTAATGATTATTCTAACACTGATTAAAAAAAAACGGATTCTATGCAAAAGTTGATTATTAGGTAAAAATTTGAAAGTCCATTCAAAGCCAAACAGACATCAATATATAGTATACACTAAAACTTTCTTCATAGGACAAGAATGTTCTATATACAAATCATTATATTCTCCCTGTAGCCTTTTGGGTTGGAATGACTTTTACATTTGTTCATAGGATCATGCAAATTACCTTGAACTTTTCTGCAAATTTCACAGGTTTCAGATATGATATTATTAAAAATGTTTTAAAGATCACAATATCATAGAGTCATATTATTTTCTTGTAACATAATCGGCTGATAGCTGTTAAAGATATCAAAAACGTGGGCGATTAAAGCCATTCTTCAGCCTTTTGATATTGTTTTCTTACTTGTAAGTTAATATATTGAACATTGCAGGTGAGTTTGAGCTGCAGGCACGTGTGATAAACAAACCGTATGATGTGTTTGGGACATGGTATAATGACCACTACCTGTTGTCTGGCAATCTTCACTGGACAAGTCAGTTACAGTCGTGTTCTACACTCTGGCTGAACAAGGCATCTCAAGAAACGGAGTCGGAACACGAGTCTGTGGTGATGAGGCTCTACCGCTTCTACAACGTCAATGCTAGCTCTATCCGTACCATAATGGTAGCAGATTATGCAGAGGAAACAGATTACAGTGGTGTCGATGAGGTGGCTGATGGTCATGTGTCCAAGTGTACACAGGGAGCTAACATGATCGTGGACAATAATCTACGAAGTGATGACATTGTCATTGAACATCAAGAATCTGTTGAAGATCCCGACTATGGAGAGCCACAAAATGCACAGGGAGCGACAGGTGGCACTGTTCGCCATGTCCAGAGTGTACAGGTATATGAAAATGGTGCTTTTCAGAACAGATTCATTCAGTTGGATGAAGACGAAAATAATGATCGTCGCAATGGGACAATAGAGTATGGTCAGGACTATCGAAAAGCACAAGACAAGATTCAGTTTGTCCTGGATTCAGAACAGGCAGAATCCAGTTCTGATAAACAGTCGAATTCCATGGTAAAGGGTCAATCCAAAAACACTAAGGTTTTGTGTAATAAAGACAATAAGATTTCAAGATCCATATCACCAAGCCAAAATATTTCCCCTCAAAGAGTGTCTGGTACCATTACAACCCAACTAGATGATCTGGACACGTATAGTGTGCTTGATGCTATGGTAACAACCAATGTCGGTGACAGTCTGATGACAAACACTATGCCTGTTAACAGTGGCTGTAGCCAGCCTGATAGTCATTGCTGTGTAAAGTGCGAGGACAGTGTGGCTGAGTTTGAGGAGAGAGAGTGTGTGGGCGACATGTTCCCAGATGAAGAGGATGAAGATTACTGTCAGGACTTTTGCCACTCTGGAATGTATGTGGATGGTTCCGTGTATGGCGCTCCTTTACAGACTAAATACTTGGCAACGAGGGAAGCCTCTACTGTCAGTAATTCAACGAAGTATTGTATTGTGGCAAACAATGATACGGTTAGGTCTGATAATAAGAAAGATTGCAATAAACTTGAATTGGAGAAAAAGACTCGCACAGTGAAGGATAAGTACCTGGTGTTTACAATGGGTTCAGAGACGTATACACCACATCAGATAGGTATCAAACGTATCAAGTCACTGGCAAAAGTGGAGGGTTCTGACTCTGCACTGTGTCTCACGCCTAACACTAACGAACAGCCTTTTGACATACCTTTGGAGGATCAGCCATACGACAGTGTGGACAAGATTATCGATATGCATGGCCACATCATCGGAATGTGCTTCTCGCCAGACAATAGGTATTTATTCAATTTGAGATAAGAAACATGTATTAAACATACCAATACAATAATATACATGTATTCCAGCATCTGAAAAAATCAAGCTTTATCAGAGGTTGAGATAACATTGTTAGTTGATATTTATCCTGCAACTGCCACCGCATTGTCGGAATACACCCACCGTATATATTTTTGCTGTATACGGCAGTGACGGAAAACAGCTGTATTTTGGAATCTTAGCACGTGCGTCAGTTCGACTGACCTACTTCAAAGTGAAACTACGTTTAAAAGGCGAATATATTTCTGTCATTTTGACACCGTTTCACTTCAAAATAATTGTTTTTGATGATTATTTTGATGTATGTTGCAGGATAAATAGAATACATGGTCAGTGTCTTAAAATATAAGCTGTATTTTTGGCTCGGGACAGAAAGACAAAAGTGGCTCGCCAAGGCTCGCCACTTTTTGTCTTTCTTTACCCTCGCCAAAATACAGCTTATATTTTAAGACACTGACCATGTATTCTCTATATATATAGCTTTAGATTATTTAAAAAGATAACTTATCAGGAAACATATACCTTCTTTTAACTAGTATTAGTATATATTAAAGTATACATATTATCATTAGGTTTTCACATGTACAAATATTTGTATACACATGTACAAGTATCCTTATTACTGATATTTACCCTTTGGAAGAAAAAAATAGATGATAAATAATCTAAAATAGATGATTAATTTCTCAGTTGTTTATATTTTAATGGTACGTTTATAATTATATAACATTTGTATTTGCATTTTTTTTCTCAAAAATATATGTATAGCAAAAATGGAAATAATGTATAATTAACTGGAATCAAATTAGATGTACATGTATAATATCACTTAAACTCTAGATCTTCATGCAAGCTGTTGCAGATATCACTCTCACATGTGTCTTTTGATAATCAGTCTTAGATATGTGGAGTGTTAAACATGTTGAAACTGTTCATACATAAGTATACATATTATATACTCTGCCATATTAAACAAGGGTTATTTTGTTGTCAGATACCTCTATGTAAACAATCGACCCTGGCCTAAAAACTATTGCATAGAGAATGCCCTCTACCCACCACCGATAGCCCAGGAGATTGACATCCATGTCATCGACTTACTCAAGATGAAGGAAGTCGGCACAATGCATAGATCACACAAAGCCTACACACCCAATGATGAGTGCTTCTTTATCTTCCTAGATGTCTGCAAGGACTACGTGGCCAGGTAATTATTGAGCCCTACAGTTAGACATAACTCAATTATGATTCGTTTCACTAGTATTTCACAGATAAAGAATTTGAACGGATCACAAATTTGATGCAGAATTTCTACCGAATTAAGGGATCTCCAGAATTTTGTATTTTTTTTTCTTGTGTATTTCATATTTATTAGTCCATGCCACCATCATCTGAATCACTTAGAAGATATTTCTAAAAGTTGTATCATGTTCTCCATGGTCAGTTCAATTTTGAGTGTGATCGGGAAAACAAAAACACCATCTTTGATTTTGACAATTTAAATTTGTTATCACAATTAATGTTGAGAAGCTAATTGTAAGTGCAGCTAGGATATTTTTCAAAATAAACTTGAAGTGAAGATTAATATTTCTTTTGCAATTGGTCCTGGTTGTGCCCATTACATTTTGAGTGAAATCAGAGAAAACAAAGTTGAATCGGTCATTTTTCCTGGTTGGACCAGGCCATATATATAAACAATATATGCTTCCATAGGTACATGTATGCTAGGTACCTGCAATGTCCTACATGTATATTCATGTGTGTTACTATTACGGTAAACCTCCGATTAATTCAAACAGGCGGATAGTTCGAACACACATTTTTTTCTAGAAAAACAATAATTTTTTAGCTAGTAATAGTTCGACCTCTGGCTGTTTATAACTGACACCATTTCGGATAGTTCGAACTTGTCAAATGAAGAACGTAAAGTAAGATTTTTTCCCCCGTAAACTCCATTGAAAGCTCGCGACGACTCAGCCCCGATGACCGGACCAATGCCAACATTTAAATTTGATCACCAAGCACGTTTAGCGCTAGGTTATTAGATTGTATGCGTGATCATTAGAATGCGTCTGTGATTTAATATATGCCACATATTTTAGCGTTAATTCAGGGTTTTTTTTACATTCCAAAATACACCACGCACGAGACAGCTGATTGCAAATTTTGGCCCCGACAATGTATAAATAACATGCGATATTTGTATTCGTGCTGTATGGCAAACTAAGAAATCGTCCGTGTATTTTCACATATAACTAGTGTTAGCTTAGAATTGTGATTATCTAATTGTGACTGGACATATCTTAAGTATTGCCAATCAAAGTATTACCTGAAAACCTGCGACCTCACGCTAGGTAAGCAGGCCACGCGAGGTGTCGCTTGCGGTAAAGTTGAAAGGATCGGCTGCCCGATCGTGCTGAGTGACGTGAAGAGCATTCATATCAAGTCAAAACAATCCACAGGTGTCCCAATTAGTGATGGATAATTTTGCAGGTATCAACTATGTTTGGTAGATGATACGACTGGGCATATTTAAAAGCAGTTCTTTTTTTATAGTAGATACTCTTATTTTTTCTATGGTATTATATCTCAGTTTACTGTCAGAACTTCAGACGCCTGTGATTTATCACAATAATATAGCGATAGTTTTTGATTCAGATAAAAAATATAACCATGCAAAGATTATACTGTACAAATGTTAAACTTTTGTGTCACAATGAAACGTGTACGGTACTGTTTTGGGGCCTACTGTAGCTACGCATTAACCGAGCGGCTTCGCGCAATAACCATCATAATTATCGTGAAATGAAGAACGTTTAACGATCAATTAACATTGAATTAAATAAAATACTATCATTTTACTAACTTATAAATGTGCCATTGTTCAGACCGCCGTTGTTACGTATCAGATTTACGATGGATGTGTTTGTGTCTAATGATTTCACTCTGCCGAGATTTTCGCCGATATTGACTCGAATAGTTCGAACTCACACTTATTTTCTGAAGCATAATTTCGAATAATTCGAACTGGTTCGTCAATATTTATTCAATTTTGTTCGAACTACCTGGAGGTTTACCGTATATGATATTTTTGTTCATCTTCGTGTAGGGTGTCTACATCAACATTGCATATGTTTGTGTTTTGTTTTGATTTATGTTACAATCATTACAATTTCTAAACAAATTGGAAATTTTTGTTTATCACTAATTATCCTCAAAATTGGAGGGTTTGAAACCGACGTGGGGCAGTTGCCTGGTACTGGCCATAGGCCGGTGGGTTTTTCTCCGGGTACTCTGGCTTTCTTCCTTCTTTAAAACCTGGCATGTCCTTAGATGGCACTGGCTGTTAATAGAACGTTAAACAAGTAAACCAAACTTCAGAATTGGAAGCATGCCTATTTATCTGTAACTGTCTGGGATAGAAGTACACATATATAGGAGGTTAATGAAAGGTAAAAAGGATATCCCCATCACTACTCATTTATATATGTTTGTCCTAATTAAGAAATTTTAGACATAGATGTCTCTAGGATTGTCACTTTGTTAAGTAAAATGGATCAATGTTGCATTTCAGTGGGGCTGAAGACCGACATGGGTACATATGGGATCGTCACTATGGAGTGTGTCTGGCACGTTTCCCTCACACCGATGTTGTCAACTCCGTGGCATTTAATCCTCGTGATACGGAGACTCTCATCACAGTCAGTGATGACTGTTCGATAAAGGTGTGGAGGTCACGGTCACGGGAACATCAGGTCAAAGTGGACAATTTACCAAGTCTGTGTACACAGTCCTAAATTGTGTTTATTCGCACCGACTTTCTTCTAATACAGCTTAATTTTATTAATTGCATTTGTATTAGGAGATATTCAGTTTTAATTTAATGGGTTTTTTTTTGTTGTTTTTTTTTTTGATTATATATCCGATAACAATAGCTTTAAAGTGTACCCTGAATGAAATTTGTTATATACTTATATCTGTTTCATTTGTTCATCAAAGACACAAGTCAAATATTGTATCAAAATCAGTCCATCCAGGACCGAGATATTGACCCCTGAAGTGCATGATATATCACCTGTTGATCTAATGCTAATCAGCATACTAGTCACTCCTGTAGAATAAGTTACATATATATCCTATCAGAAGACTCCACAATTAAAGAAATTCTGAACATGATGGGTGCTGGATAAAATGCATCTTATATACTGTAAACAAACGCAACTTTGAAATACAAAGCATACACGGAGGAGGGGGAGGTATTTTTGCAATCGACCCACCTTCGTTGGTACAATATAGTTTGAGATAACACAAATTGATATCAATATGATATGCATTGGGAAATTTTTGCAATTAAAAAGATTGCATAATTAGCGTAAATTTCCCCCTTGTGTAAATGTCCACGGTAACAATAGTACGGCTATAATTACATCATTTCTGTAGGTAGTTCCTGTTTGACAAACCTGAGTCCCCCTGCTTGGTCGACTTTTTAATGAAACAGCCCAAAGAGCTTTTCTGGTTGAAACGTCACAACTTTGACCACTAATACGCTATATTTTATATGGCAGCAAGTGTGGTAGTTAGTAATAATTATGCGGGGTCAGATTGTGAACTGAAGTAAGAGGAATTGGACTATAGTGAAAATGATCTTTCATGTTCAAATTACTTTATACTGTATTTTAGATTAACTGTAGATAAGCGTTTTACATGTGCTGAAGACCACCATATTCAGATTTAAGCTGTTAAATTTACCATTTATAAATAAAGAAGTTAGATTAAGAATTGGTTTTGAGTGCTGTTACCTGTCACTGTTATTTGTACATGTATCTCAGCCACATTTTAAAGCCACATACAGTGTACTCCCAAAGAAATATACAAAAATGTTTACATTTTGACCTCCTTACAGATATCTCACAAATTATCGCGAATCAAAAACTGGAGGAAAATGTATATTAATGAAAGAATAGGGGAAATTCCGAAAAAATAATAACTGGTCTGACAGACCAAGTTTCTATCCAAATTAGTCCCACAATGCAACGGCAGGGTTATCAGTCAACAACAACAATGGCGGAATGCCGAAAAGCATGTACCTGCCAAAACGCAGATATATTCTGCCAAACAGGAATTTAAAAGGGACTGGAATCAGCAGAACCTCAGGATTTCCTTAGAAGAAGAATTGCTTCGTTCGAAGTTAGCAAGAGAAGAAAAGGAAATAGACTCAAATTCCGATTTTGTCAGTCGTCTATTGAATTGCTGGTTAGCTTTTTCCGTGTGTTTCGTACATTGTCAACTTTACCGATCTGATTTTTATCGATATTTTGTTGTATTGATATTGCTATATTCTAAAATAAGTATTTAGTTGGTTGTTTGTTTATAGTGATAAGTTATTAAAAGAATATGATGCTAATATGTTCAAATGAAAGCATTAATAGGCAAGTTCACACATACTCAATATGCAAACAACAGCCATGTGTGTTGTTTATGTTAAGAGTATGTTACTGTAGCCTCGTTCTTGGCTCCGTGACAAATCTTGCGATAAAAATAAATGTGGCAAGTTATTTTTGTACACTGATGTCACAAGGATTCCCCCGGTCAAGCATCCAGTCCAACGGTTATTTTAATGTTAGGAAAGTGTGAATAAGCATCTGTGATTGCCATTAATACATGTGTATAACTAGAATTTTAGGTCATTTGGGAGTATGTGGCTTAAATCTTTTAATTAGTGTCAGCATCGTTATTTTGGCTTTGTATTATGATAATGCAGACAAATTTTATTGCACACACATATGATAATACAGGTAAAATTTGCAGGGACCTTCTATCAGAAATCTGAATTTGACCAATCTTTTCGACAGACCCTGGACTCATTAATGTCCCTATTACTAACAGTAACAGCTACAGTAGAGATACATCCATGTAGTGTAACGGTATGTGTGTGTGATTTACGACCTGGAAGCTGTGGTATGTTTGTTTTTTTCTCCCTGTAATAGTTCAAAACGGCTACTGACTTTATAGTGCTACCTCACCAAAGTATACTGCCAAAGTATGGAGGAGTAGCAATAACCATTTTAAAGACTCGGGTATGTCTTGACCAGGGGACAACTAAAGGCTGAAAGTGAGGAAGTGTCAAGGGCGAATGAGAAAGATGAAAGCTGTTTAGAAAGAAGATAAAAAATAAAAATCCCTGATTTAGTTGCTTCTTATGAACATGCAATGAGGGAAGCAGGTATAATTCTTATGTTCTACCTGCAAAAGGGCATTAAAATAAAAGATATACATTTGTACATGTAGCTAATATGCTAATCTTATTTTGACTTTCATGTTAATTGATCATAAACATTCTTCATTTTATGATTGATACTGCAAAGCAGAATCATAATGTTATAAATTATCTGTTTTATAAAGGTAAAATTACAACAATATATTATTTAAGAGTTTATATAACTTGCTGCATGTTAGAAAGTGCTAATTAATGTTAGTTAAATTAGCTCAGAATGTCTGTTTTAGAATAATATCAACTAGAAATAGTTGACATCTGCAAAGTAATTATCATCACAACTTGGGACAGCTGTGGATAGTGTTTTGACTGGACATGCATACTAAACGTGTCCCTCACTATAACAGGTCAGCAGAGTTCTGAGATGTACAGATTTCAGTGCAGCTTTAGCACAATTTGTAAATTTCAACAGGATGGTTTGGCACACCAAAACTATTTTCCATAGAAATAGTTAGTACAGTATAAGTGGTATCAGCATTAAGCACAATGTTTCCAATGAGAAAACCACATTTTACCAGGTTACTGCGAGAATACGTACATTTACAGTACTGAACCTTTCACTTCAAGTGACCGACACTTCACAGCCTGTCCTCGCCAAACTGTTGTCTCTCACTGGTACATGTACAGGTAACACTGTATTAGCAATAAATAAGGGATGGTCCAGATACGTCGAATGATCAAAATACATAGTAAATACAATAGTTGACATTTTGACAATACAGAGGTTAGTTTACAGCTTGTAAGGCATATCACATCAGTATCTCATTCTCATCTCACGCTAATTATACACATTCCGGGTCTAATGTGTGCTGTATGATAGCTGTCATGCTACAGATTTTCCTTTTAACGTAGCCAAGAAACTCAAGAGTATGCTTTATGTGTTGCAATTGGGCTTCAATGATCAAACTTTTGCCCTAGATATCTCTTCATGTTCACAACAAGTATGAGCATATAATCAATACATTTTTGTGTCAGTACTTATTTTCCTCCGAGTCTTCTGAGATTTGTATGGTATTGGCTGAACATTTCTTACTTTTTGGTACTTAATTTGACATACTTTAGTATTCAGACAATCTGGAGGAGTTTATTATGATTTACAACAGTCTCTAACCATAAGAAAAGACTTTATTATAGTACACAAGATGAAAGTTGTAATTCCTTTGTAACCTTGAATAAATTATAAATATATACATCTCCTTGAAAATTTATGTGAACATTGTCAGCACATTTTATTAGGGGGTTGGAGGGACTGGCAGAGGCCAGAAAAACTTGATTCATTTTTAGCTCACCTGGTACCGATGAGAGATATGCAAGCCCTCTGGGCCTCTTGTTTTTAATTTTAGATCTTGCAGTGTATGCTGTAGGATAGATTTTCATTATACATATACATGTTTTATACACCCTAAATTGTAAAAGTGGAGAGAATAGGTCAGGAGTTTCCCTTCTGCCTAGTGGTGGGGTGTTTGCCTGATTTGCTTGAGAGCAAGAGGTTCGCTAATTCAAAGCAGGGCACAGGTAAGGTATTTTTTCATTACTCCTTTATATCCTATCACAAAATAACATGTGTATGAAGTAGGGGGTTCTGTTTTAGTTGCTTTGATTTTCCCACTATGCATGTGTCCTAAATATCTGGAGTGTAAGTGACCTTATCAACCCTGGATTACATCTTAATATACTTTATTAATATTTTCAGATTTTTAGCCCATCTGGTCATCAGATAGCCCGAGTTTTCTCTGTCTACACCAGACATGGTGACAGGGCCAGAGAAAACTCAGGCTACTCATCAGACAGTGGGCTCTTCAGATCACCTTTCATCTGCTGTCCTTGGTCCGTCTTCCGTCTGTAAACAATCCTTGTTACCGCAATTTCTTTCTAACATTTCGTGTACATGTATATGTTCCTCTTAGGCTGTAGATGTACATGTTACATTTTGAGACTGATCTAAAACAAAATGGCTTACATTCTGGTGTCTATATTTGAATTTGATAGACAAAGATTGTTACCTCTGCTTCTTGAGAAGTACTCGAAGAATTTATGTCAGATTTCATACATAGGTTTTTCTTGGTCCCTATAAGTTGTGCATGTTAAATTTTGATACTAAACGGAAAATAAAATGGCTCTTCAGACAGGTAGCTATCTACTATCTTGATAGATGAAGTTTGTAACCATGGACAATTATGAGAAATTAATCATACCATTTCTGAGAAATTAATCAAGGAATATTTCCAATATAGCTTTTGTGGTTTCTTACTAGTTGTACACATTCAATATTGGAACTTAAGAACATAAATACAGTAATTTTTTTCACATGTACCAAGAGGTAAACATAGAGAGATAGAGGAGGAATTAGAGAAAAGATCAGTCTTACAAAGAACAAATAAACTTCCAATGGTGGGCACCACAATCCCTCTGATGTCTTTTGTTGTGGCCATTGATTAAGATTAAAGGGTTGAGTCACAGTTGGCCTTTTTAGAAATAAGCTAGCTTATGGCCAAGATTTATCATATATGCTCCTATTTAAATGTAACGGTCATCAGTTATGATTAAATATCACTCTTCATTGCTTTGTATCTCATCAGTAAATTACAGGTAAAGATATACATTGTATTACATATGTATAAAGTATTTCCTGTTCTGGTGTTGAAAAGTATGGTATCATTGTTTTTGAGAAGTCTTCGGGCAGGTGAGCTAAAAATAGATTAATACCAGAAATGGTGTGTTGTTACCAAATTTGTTGTTAATTTTTCTTGTCCCTTTGGAAAATAAAATCATGCTGAAACAATTTCAATTTTTTTTAGAATCATTCTTTGCCTTTGTCATAATGGTTTTTTTTTTCTTTTTCTTTTTTTTTTGCAATTTTCATGAGGGAAGCACACCAAGGTCCATAGTGCAGTACCTCAATATGGCAGTGTACCATCTTTTCCATTCCAGAATAATAGATGTAGTCAAATCAAATTTGGTCTGTATCATTGTAAGATGAAATATTAAGCAGCTGTCAACATGAGTATTTCAGCAATCGTGGGAAAATGTTTTCTATTCATAGTAGTTATTAATCAAGCATTGAACTGCTTTCAGTTGGAAATTATGGGCTGATGAATGCCAACTGGACAAAGGCAAATTTAATGAAGCGCATGCGCACTAGCTTGAATGTTTTGAAGTCAGCCATATTGGATTGAAAACAGAAGTAGGTGGTGCATGGTGAAAAAGTCGCCAAATATGGGCATACACAGCAATTTTACACTCGATTCTAATAAACGAACAGAATGTTCTTTTTAAAAAAAAACATTTGAATTGCAATTTATGGATAATTTTGAATTTTGGAGGGCCATATCTGTATCAATTTTTATTAGCTCACCTGGTCCGAAGGACCAAGGTGAGCATATGCCATACCGTGGCGTCCGTCCGTTGTCTGTCGTCCGTCCGTCTGTCCGTCAACAATTGACTCATTTGACTTGTTCTTCATAACTGCTGATCGGAATTTCACCAAATTTGGTCAGAAGCATCCCTATGAATATGGGGACTCAAAATTGTACAAATGATAGGGCTGACCCCCTGGGGGCCTCTGGGGCAGGGCCAAAAGGGATCAATTTAGCTATATTGATATAAACGACTTCTTCTCTGAAACTGAGTAATGGATATCGCTCATATTTGCTTGGTAGCATCACTATAGGGTGGGGATTCAAAATTGTACAAATGATGGGGCTGACCCCCTGGGGACCTCTGGGGCGGGGCCAAATGAGGTCAATCGGGCTATATTGATATAAACGACTTCTCTGAAACTGAGGATTGGATATCGCTCATATTTGCCTGGTAGCATCACTATGTGGTGGGGATTCAAAATTGTACAAATGATTGGGCTGACCCCCCAGGGGCCTGAGGGGTGGGGCCAAATGTGGTCAATTGAGCTATATTGATATAAACAACTTCTTCTCTGAAACGAAATAATGGATATTGCTCATATTTGTCTGGTAGCATCACTATTGAGTGAGGATTCAAAATTGTACAAATGATGAGGTTGACCCCCCAGGAGCCTGAGAGGTGGGGCCAAATGTGGTCAATTGGGCTAAATTGATATAAACAACTTCTCCTCTGAAACTAAGCAATGGATATCTCTCATATTTGCCTGGTAGCACCCCCCTTGGGGTAAGGATTCAAACTTGTACAAATGATGGGGCTGAGGGGCGGGGCCAAAAGGGGCCAGTTTGGCTAAATTGATATAAACAACTTCTCCTCTGAAACTAAGCAATCGATATCTCTCATATTTGCCTGGTAGCACCCCCCTTGGGGTAAGGATTCAAACTTGTACAAATGATGGAGCTGAGGGGCGGGGCCAAAAGGGGCCAGTTTGGCTAAATTGTTATAGACAACTTCTCTGAAACTAAGCAATGGATATCTCTCATATCTGACTGGTAGCATCCCCTTGGGGTAGGGATTCAAAATTGTACAAATGATGGGGCTGGCCCCCCTGGGGGCTGAGGGGCGGGCCAGAAGGGGTCAATTTGCCTTAATTGATATAAACAACTTCTCTGAAACTAAGCAATGGATATCGCTCATATTCGCCTGGTAGCATCCCCTTGGGGTAGAGATTCAAAATTGTACAATTGGTGGGGCTGACCCCCCGGGGAGCTGAGGGGCGGGGCCAAAAGGGATCAATTTGGCTAAATTGACATTTTTAGAATTACAATAAAACCAATGTTCATGTACCCATATAAAATACTTATGATATATTGACATAGCAATACCAGTGACACATATACTTAAGCATAGTTCTTGTTTCATATCTCATGAAACCAGGTGAGGGATACAGGCCCTCTGGGCCTCTTATTATTTGACCTGGTACATCGCACACACTTTCATAAGAGCAGGTTCTTTAAAATATGACCCTAATAAATAATTTTGGAAGAATTTTTCATCATTTGACTTGTGACCTTGAATGAAGATCAAGGTCAAAGATAAGTACAGTGTATATTATTTGTAGCCAGCCATACATGCTATCGATGTGCCAAACATCAAGCCTTCATGTGTATAGATAAAAGAGCAGAAACATTTTATCTGCAATTTTGGATGATTTTGTCAAATTTTGGCCAGAAAAAATTGGCTTCAAAAAAGGTGAAATAATAATATCATTACAACAGACAATAACTCTCTCTGTAACTGTCGTATAATTCCAAATTTTGAACTTGTCTGATATCGTATTGACATTAGGCAGCATACAAAGTTTCATCAAACTTGCTTGATATTTACTCAAGTTATCAAGTTCACAATGTCCAATGATAATATTATTATAAAGGGCAATAACTCTTTAAGATACTTTTGAATAATTCCGATTTGCGAACTCATAGCACAGCATACCAAGTTTCATCAATCTCGGTTAACATTTACTCAAGTTATTGTGTTCACAAGGAAAAGTTAACACACAATGGACGACAGATGACGCACAACGGACGATGGATGACGCACAACGACGGACAAAAGACTATCACAATAGGTCACCATGACCTAAAAATTATGGACAGTGCACAACAGACTATGACAATTAATAGGTCAACCTTAGTCTTCAGTTCAGATTATCATGATCTAGCAAAGTAAGATCAGATGCAGATCTTCAGTATATATGCTGACTATATCCGTGAAGTTTCGGAAAGTTTGCATGAAAACTGTATGAAACTTTGTCCAGACAAGAATCGGTCTACAATAACAGGAAAATGAGCATAACAGCTATATATATATACTGAAGATTTATTTATAAAATGTGAATAGGCACAACAAACGAGTTAATACGATTTTAATACAAGAATATTTTGTTTATTTACAAAATAAATTAGGCAAACAATATAAAAAATCATACATCTATCAACCATTATGTTGAAACAAACAAATTGTACTTGTAGTGTAGTCTTTACCCCCAGCTACATATATATCAAGATACTCTTCACCAGAAATACTGTGGGTTTAATGTCATTGTTATGGGACCTGGATATATGTGTTTTTTCTTTCTTTTACAATCATATAAATATATACATGTATATATAATCAATACAACAATTTTGTTGGTTATGAAGTAAAGAAGCAGTAAATGACTAGTACTAGATGGAGTCATAACATATCCAAACTAAACTTTGAACAATACATAAACATTTGTAGATGTAGATTTCATTTAAGTCACCCGTTTTACTTGGATTTCCGCTACCTAATTTTTTGATACTGCGGATTAAGCATGAACCAGTTTACACCTCATGTTCTATCTTGTATGTGGTGCTCCTTGAAAATTTACAAGAAATTTCATTAACCTAAATTTGCACCTAAAATGTTCTCTATAACTACCAAAATGAATAAAATATAAATATCAACAATAAAAAGAACACTGTATTTGGCCAACATTAATTCAGCAATAAGCCCATCCATGTCTATTGTAGTCCAGCAAAGATCCTAACAAAAGTTCTTTTATTGTCCTTATAATAATCCCACCACCTACATAACCCTGGGACAAAGTTGAAGTGTTGGCCCCTGAGCTTATTGCAAGATAAATACTGTGAGAATGACAGATCTAGGGTGTCTGTATCCTATAATGTAGAAAAATGATTATTGAAAATAGTGGTGCAATTTGGCTGCAAATTTCCTTGTTTCTAACTCCATGTCTCATCTGTCTACATTGAGTTCCTTATTAGTACAACATATTTGTCTTATGTGACCTTAAAAGCAGTTCAAGGTCATTTAAAGTACTGGAAAAAGTTTGATACCATTCCGTCCTAGATGCCTGTTGGTAAAAGATACCATTAACTGGGGTTTTCTGGGGCATGAAAAGAAAATTCTTTTTATCAATAATATTCCATGTTAAACTTTGACCCTAGCCAGCACTCAAAGTAGACCTCTGACCACAACATAATGGAAAATGACCCATTATTGGCTGACCTACACTACATACCTAGTTATTATCATATCAGACTTAATGAATCTGCAAAATCTGTTGTTGAAGTAGCAAAATATCAGCACCGTCCATGTCAGGTACTTATTCTAAGAACTGACAGAGACAACTAGAAACCAGTTCGACACTTTATCATTGGAGCTAAAACAATGTTTGGAAACTGAAAATAGATGCATACTTCAAAATATGACTGATGCTGTTATGTGATATGGCATTTCGTTCATAAAAGTAAAATAACTGAATTAAGTAAGTCAAATCTCTCGGTGGAATCTGTTCAGAATGAAATTTCTGTATTGTTTGTGTTACACAGACAACATGTTTCAGTGTATATAAAGATGAAATGTATCCTGCTGCTTAACATGTTATTATACAGACAGTGACATTCCAAAAACAAAAATAACAAAGTTTGTTTTCAGTCACCACTACAGTATGTTACCAGAAAATCCTTGATGTTATGAAATATATCAACGGGAAAAATGACTTGGCTAACACAGCATTCAAAATGTCTGTGTAAATGTTCAGATGTATGTAATACCACAGTTCTCACCTTTAATCCAATGCTGACAATGTAACACAAGGATCAGTAGAAAAACAGCACTTTTTCAAAGAATAGTCCTCAATGATGGGTTGCCATGAAATTGAGTGAGAAATTCAATGAACCATATTTAGTGTGAGGGAACACAGACTTTGAAAACAGCAACAAGACAGGACGTTTTCCTGTGGCGTTTTCTTGTGATCACAGACATGTTCCAGTATATTGTCCTACCATGCTCTTCATATATCACTAGAATTAAAACTGGTCAGTGTTCTGAACTTCCTCCTTCCATCGGACCATTTCCTGGAGCTGAAATTTCAGTTCAATTACACTTTATCAGCAGAATACAAATATCATTTTTAATGGGTAGTTTTTAAAGTTTGACAGCAAATACATTTGGGTGAAGCACCTGTAGGGATAGATGTACAGTATATACATGTATATATATATTATTGTTGTATTGATATATTATTATATATATTGTTATTATAGTAACATCGTCGGTAAATTTTTTATAATGCAAATCAACTCTAAAATTTCAGTATATTCCAAAAACTGTCGTTATCACTTAACTACCCCTTGTTATTTATTTTAACATCAGTATGCAAACACGTTTTGGAAATTATGTGGATGACATTCAGGCCCTGGTAATAATAATCATAATGCTGTGTAATTTTCACTAATTAGATAACTACACTATTCTTTTTTTTTAATTTTAAGCTTTGAATTTCAGAATTATCAGTTCATAATTATTACCATTTTGATTATCCCCATCTCGAAAGCATTTGTCCTTGTGACCGCTACAGCTCTTACAATCGTCTTCATCCTCAGATGATGATTCACCAAACATCTTTGGTTTTTGATACTGACAACAGCCTTAAATGTGAAATATTCAATACATTTTTATGTAAAACAAAGTATAATATTAAGAATATTGTCATACATGAAACTTTATGTCAAAACAGCTTTATGCGCAGGATCAGCGGATCTATTTGAAAGAATACCCGAAGTGTAAACTAATTACCATCCTGGAATACTCTAGGTATACTCAATAGGAAGATGCAGAAAAGGACCTTCCAGGATAAAGATTTTGAACTACAACAACAAATCTATACCATAAACAATTGCATAAGAAGTAGCACACAAGGCTCACACTCACCAAATCTAGAATTTTCATCAGACATTAGTATCAACTCCAGATACAAGGGTGGAGATAAAAGATCATCAGCAAAAAGAAAATGGTACAATTTTGACTATATATACATAGATGGAATTCACCCAAACCATCTAAATGCCGGAGTCTGGCAAAAGAAAATATCAGAGAAGGTGAGGAGAGACTGCTGGTCATAGGGAATGGTCAGTCAGCAGGGGTTTTTCCAAGCTACACTGATTAACCTCTATACCTTAATAGACACGTGTACAGCTTGCTCTAAGTTTCGACCAAATTACAGTTGGTGTGGGTCCTACTTCCACACTAAACCATATTACTACAAAACATCAACAACACAACCGTGAGTGAAAACGCAGAGTAACCAACAAAGGGTCAGTGTGGGTTATTCCATGTTAAACTAGAAACAATGAGTAAATTTACACTATAACTTGTGACTATCCTGGCATTAAGTATTTATATACAGCAGGACAAATCAAACCACCACGAATGTATGACGAGTACCATCCTAAACCCTAAATTATCGTCTGCAGGGCAGAAACCAATATGCCTACCGCTAGGAAAAAATAATGGAAACAGATCGCTCATCATACTGGTGTTATTGTTAGCAGGAGAAATGAAAATGACCTTGACCTTAATTCAAGGTCACAAGGGTCAAATAGGCTATAATTAATCTTCAAACAACAGCTCTCAATAACCAAGAGACCAAGGGACTTGATATTAGGCCTGTAGCATGCTGACATGAAGGACTATCAAGGTTGTTCAAATAAACGACCTTGACCTTCATTCAAGGTCATATGGGTCAAATAGGCAAAAATCTCTAAACAACTTCTTCTCAATAACCAAGAGGCCTAGGGTATGTCTGTATATCTAAGGAAAAACAGATTATGGAGAGGTATTCTTTTTAAGCCTCCTATAAAGCTACACTACAAAATGACAGGAAAATTAAAATGCAATCACCAGACCGGGACTTAAACCACAGGTCTAACGTCTGTACTGGAGATGGGTACTCTAGCTATTTGAACAACCAGGTCATCAGCATTCAGATTGATCCAGTTCTACTACATTCCTCTGTTTTTCAACAAAGTATAATTCAACCCCAAAGGCAAAGACACAAGATACTATATCACCTTCTGTGAGTAATTAGTTGGATACCAAATGAACAGGAGAGAAAATAATGCAAACACCAGACAGGGACTTGAACCTGGGATCTCAAAACTCGAGATGGTACTAACTAGCACTCTTAGTTACTATCTGAGCTTATATTTATACACCTGGCTACTGGCATTCATCCCATTCCAGTTCCACTATGCTATACAAGTGAATCACTTAATCAGTGACTAAGTACAATTTGGAGGTTAAATTCTTAGCCCTTTATATGCCACATGCTCCCAGAACTTTCAATGCTTGCCTTGGTATTTATAGTTAATATGAAGAGAACTAGCTAACACAAACAGCTTTCAAAACAGCACTCACATTTTGATTTTTTCTTATTCATGTGCTCATTGTCCACAGTCTCTGTGGTCCATTTCACTTTCTTGTCATTCTTTGGTTTTCTTAACTTCAACCTCAGTGTTGGACTATGGTCAGGTGGCTGAAATAAATATATTTGTGAACAAAACCCATTTAATTCATATACTGATATCTTTATTTAGAGATATCTCTATTTTTGGACAAAATACATATGTGCATTGTACTTAAATTTGAGATACATTTGTGTGCATGTACATGTACAAATCTAATTAAATTAGAGATATCTGTATTTTAAAATAGATATCTCTATTTATTGGCAAAATACAGATATTTGTATTTAGATTAGAGATATATATATACATGTACATGTATATGCATTTAGATAAGAGATATGTGTTTTTTAAATAAAGATACATGTACATGTATTAATGTATAAATAGAGATGTCTGTATTTTAAATAGATAATATTACAGGTCAGTGTAAGTATCTAAGAGTTATCTGTATTGAAAACAGAGATTCCCAAAATACAGATAATGAGAGATATCATTATTTTTAGTAGATATCTGTTATTATGTATGAAGTACTGTAGATATCTGCATTTTAGATATCTATACCCATAGTAAATAGATATATCTTCAAACAGATATCTATATTCAAATAGAGATATCCTTATTTAAATACTGTATTGCAGTACAGAGGTTTGCCATAAACCGGTGTACCTAATGAGTGACCAGGGAGTGTCCAGGGACATTTTGCACGCCCAGGAATTCGTTAATGAAGATTTTTTAATATTTTTTTCTGTAACATACTTTTGAGACCATTATCTAACACCATGCAAAATTTCACTTCGATCGAATGATTACATAATATGGAAATGCACCTCTGAAGTTGCAGTGCAGCGTGCACTCGGGTGTCGGGCGCGCCCAGGAATTCGTTAATGAAGATTTTTTAAAAAAAATTCTGTAACATATTAATAACATCATTATCTAACACCATGCAAAATTTCACTTCGATCAAATGATTTTATAATACGGAAATGCACCACTGAAGGTGTATTAAAGCGTGCATTTGAGTGTCCGGGGCGTATTTGACACGCCCAGGAAGCCGTTATTGAAGATTTTTTGATTTTTTTTTCGGTAACATACAGATTATACCTATATCTAACATCGTGTAAAATTTCACTTCGATCAGACGATCGCATAATACTAAATTTTGCCATTAAATCTTACGAAGTTACGATGAAGATGGCCTGTATTACGGCTGCGCTCGGCACATGAGTACCAGGGAGGTTTGTACAAGCCCAGGAAGTCGTTGATTTATATTTCTTGATTATTTTTTCTGTAACATACAGATTATACTTTTATCTAACATCGTGCAAAATTTCACTTCGATCAGGCGATTGCATAATACTAAATTTTGCCATTAAATCTTACGAAGTTACGATGAAGTTGCCCTGTATTACGGCTGCGGTTGGCACATGAGTGTCCAGGGAGGTTTTTACACGCCCAGGAAGCCGTTAATTTATATTTTTTGATTATCTTTTCTGTTACATACATATTATACCTTTATCTAACATCATGCAAAATTTCACTTCGATCAGACGAGTGCATAATACTAATTTTTACCATTAAATCTTACGAAGTTACATGGAAGTTGCCCTGTATTACGGCTGCGGTTGGCACATGAGTGTCCAGGGAGGTTTTTACACGCCCAGGAAGCCGTTAATTTATATTTTTTGATTATCTTTTCTGTTACATACATATTATACCTTTATCTAACATCATGCAAAATTTCACTTCGATCAGACGAGTGCATAATACTAATTTTTACCATTAAATCTTACGAAGTTACATGGAAGTTGCCCTGTATTACGGCTGCGGTTGGCACATGAGTGTCCAGGGAGGTTTTTACACGCCCAGGAAGCCGTTAATTTATATTTCTTTATTATTTTTTCTGTAACATACAGATTATATATTTATCTAACACCATGCAAAATTTCACTTCGATCGGACGAGTGTATATTATTGTATTTTGTTACTGAATCCAGCCTTAGGTGATCACTTCATTGTCCGGGCCATTTTATATCTACCTGTTATCTGACAAAGTAATCCCGTAGCACCGCCCACCTGCGGTGTGACCGGTAATTGTATTGGTTTACATAACAACTTGACATGTCCCTGTTAATTGATATATAACATATTGCAACCCGGAATAAAATACAAATAAAAACTTACTATTTCATCAGTTACGATTATTCCTTCAGTTACAGTTTCAGTTCCGTAATTAGAACGTTTAATAACATCGTAAACTTTGAGTTCTAAAATAAATACGAAAATCATACATTCCAAGTTAAATACTAACATTATTTTTTTACAATATAAATAGTTTTAATGAGTGACAAACCCGCGTGTTCGGCTAATCTAGCTAGACACTCGCTAGATAACGTACAATCAGAGGCAAAAATATATTGTTTTAGTATTCTAGTACAATTAACGACTTAAAAATAAATAAAGCAATTATTTATCAATCTCCTGCAAATCAAATAGAATATAACGCATTATGACAGAATTAATTGTAACGTTATAACTCCGTTGCCATACCTGATAAATGTATTAAAATCGGCTATAGACTTATTTAACATGCCCGTATTCTGGTTCGCCCAATAGGAGAAAGTCGGAGGTTTGATTTTTGCGGAAAGGTTATAACAATGTAAATTGTAAATAGACAAACAACCAAGGACCTTTAGGGTCGTTCAAGGATTACCACACATATAATCAGGAGAATTAATTTTTAAATTTGCTCTGAAAAGGTCATAGTTAAGAGAGCTAGCACGGTTCTTCAAACGGCTATGCAGTATTTTTAACATGCGGGAGCCACACACCAAGATGCCTTTATTATTGGACATTTCCTAGGTATATTTCTTTTAATGAACTTCTAAGTAGACGAATCCTTTAATATCTGGATCGTTCCAGTTTGATGGACGACGGAAAGAAGGAAATACGCATATTTTCTAATCGAAAGTTAGGTTGTCTCAGATGATGGGAATCTAAAATATTACGGATTTCTGCTAATCTTTCTGGCATGATGTCACAAAGAACATTTATATCTATACCATTTTTGGTAGAGAAGAATAAAGACATTCTCTGCGTTTCTTCTATAAATTGGCAAAAGTTCCAGCCTATCACAAGGAGACTTAACACGAACACACCACAGCCTCCCAAAACACACATACGCACTCACCACACGCATGTATGTCGCACGCACGGGAGGCTGTCCTTAAATGACCTTAGCTGTTAATAGGACGTTAAACAAAATAAATCAAACCAAATTATGTACATGTCTCTAATATGTCAATTGTGGAATTCCAAATCTGATACCTGAAATAAAATAATTATAACAAGAGATCCCAGAGGGATCTTGGCGCCCACCATTGAATGATCTTCATAGGTTCCATGTCAGATTGATCTTTTCTCTACTTTTCCCTTCATTTTACTAATCTGTATAAATTGAGAAATATCCCTCCAGTACTTTTTAAACAAGGGAAATTAAACTTATATATGAAATTTGAGATTAAGCGATAATGGTTGTCTGTCGACAATGATTTCAGATTGGTCCAAAAAATGCAATACGACGGACCAAGGAGAACCTACATATGAAAATTGAAAAAGATCCCTTCAGTACTTTTTCAGAAATAGCGATAACAAACTTCTATGGTCAAAATCCAAGATGGCTGCCTGTCGGCCATGTTGTTTTCTGATCGGTCCAAAAATGCAATATGCATAACTAGGCACCAAGGAGAACCTACATATGAAATTTGAGAAGGATCCCTTCAGTACTTTCTCAGAAATAGCGATAACAAACTTCAAAGGTCAAAATCCAAGATGGCTGCCTGTCGGCCATGTTGTTTTCCGATCGGTCCCAAAATATAACATGCATAACAAGGCACCAAGGGGAATCTACGTATGAAATTTGAGAAAGATCCCTTCAGTACTTGCTCAAAAATAGCGATAACAAACTTCAATTGTCAAAATCCAAGATGGCTGCCTAACGGCCATCTTGTTTTCCGATCGGTCCCAAAATGCAATGTGCATAACTAAGCACCAAAGGGAACCCACATATGAAATTTGAGAAAGATCCCTTCAGTACTTTCTCAGAAATAGCGATAACAAACTTCTATGGTCAAAATCCAAGATGGCTGACTGTCGGCCATTTTGTTTTCTGATCGGTCCCAAAATGCAATATGCGTAACTAGGCACCAAGGGGAACCTACATATGAAATTTGAGAAAGATCCCTTCAGTACTTTCTCAGAAATAGCGATAACAAACTTCTATGGTCAAAATCCAAGATGGCTGCCTGTCGGCCATTTTGTTTTCTGATCGGTCTCAAAATGCAATATGCGTAACTAGGCACCAAGGGGAACCTACATATGAAATTTGAGAAGGATCCCTTCAGTACTTTCTCAGAAATAGCGATAACAAACTTCAATTGCCAAAATCCAAGATGGCTGCCAAACGGCCATCTTGTTTTCCGATCGGTCCCAAAATGCAATGTGCATAACTAGGCACCAAGGGGAACCCACATATGAAATTTGAGAAAGATCCCTTCAGTACTTTCTCAGAAATAGCGATAACAAACTTCTATGGTCAAAATCCAAGATGGCTGCCTGTCGGCCATTTTGTTTTCTGATCGGTCCCAAAATGCAATATGCGTAACTAGGCACCAAGGGGAACCTACATATGAAATTTGAGAAAGATCCCTTCAGTACTTTCTCAGAAATAGCGATAACAAGAATTGTTTACGGACGGACGGAGGGACGGACGGACGGAGGGACGGACGGACGGACGGACGGACGGACGACGGACCACGGACGCAGGGCGATTTGAATAGCCCACCATCTGATGATGGTGGGCTAAAAACGTATTATTTCATCAAAACCATGAATACATTCTTACAATTTCGAAGTGATCAATAAATGCATTAATATTTTATAAAACAATAATTGACCGAGTCAAGTGAAAAAGATCATCTATCGGTGACTCCGCCCACCTGCGGTGTAGTCTAATTGGATTAGTTTATATAACTTTGGCGCCTGTCTAGCTGTCAACTAACCCGCGTCTCCGCCTCACTTGTGTTCAATGGAAGACGAGTGACAGGTAACGAAAGCCATCAGTAGGCGGAGTCACGTAACTAACAAATTAGGTGTCGTGCTGTTTGTCCCTCACCATCAGTTTGCTTATTTCTATTCTAATATAAAAAGAATATTTTGTTGCTACCAGAAACATGAAAAAAACAAGTCATCTTATTACCAAATGTAATTTTCTGCATCTTGTACTGCTGCAACAACACGTGTACAAAAATGACCGTTTGTTGCCCGAGTGAATAATCATCAATTACTTTTATTGATGACTACGTAATACCACCAATTGGCTTTTTGAAGTGTAAGTTCTATCGATTTAAGTTGTGCATTTTCGAGATTTTTTAACACATTTCGTGAAGAGGTCGGCTTTGAAAAGGGCCGTTTTTAGAGGTACTGATCGTTTATTGTCGGAACAATGTGGTAGGGTAGGGTTTATCTAGATCCCAAGAAGATGGTTCTAATCACACTAGGTATCAGCCCAATATGGTCGGATAAAAAATAAAATCAGTGGCCTTTTTATTTTGGATATAAGGGACTTAAGATTTTTAATTGATCTGTCCTTGGTTAAACAAATGTAGGAGTATAGTATGTCCCTGCATGTACAAACTTGTACACATTTATCTTCCCGAAATGACACGAATTATCACCTTTTATTTCAGTTAAAATCCATCGACCGTTTTTTCTATTATTTGATACGAATCTCGTATCATGATTCACAATTTGGTTGCAGACTCTAACTTTGAAATACTGCAATACATTTTGACAGATTATAATATTTTTTACACGCGGACTCCTCTGTACATTCCATGTAAAACATTTATTTCATACAGTTTTCGATGCCATTTCACATTCTTATCCCATATGCACGTTCTTTTTATCATTATATCATTATATCAACAAGTTTTTATCAGTATTTCATTTCGAGTTTCAAACTTTGAAATAGATTTTGAAGAACTGTTTATTGGATATAGGACAGTTTCCAATGCCAGTTGACTGTTTTATTTGTATTTCATTTCAGATTTCAAACTCTCTAATTTATATGATTATAATATACACGCATTTCAAAAGAATCATTTGTTAGATATGATTTTTTTTCTTCCTTTAATTTCTCTTAAAAGTCTGTTGTCTAATACCTTTATTTAATACATTAATGTATCATTTTCTATGTTGTACTACTTGTACTTATACTTCCTTGCTGTGTTAACAATCAATGTTTGAAATGAGAAAAAAAAAAAAAAATATACTTACACGAAAGAAACATCTACATATGTGTACATGTATTTGTTTTAATTTACTTATATACTTTAATTCTTACGACGTTGAAACAGAATCCCATTTTTTAGGCAAATATATCTTTTATAACCAAGAACATCAAAATCATGACAAAACAGTGAATGCTGACTTTCTAAATTACTGTTATGATTCTAAATCTTATTTCTTAATGACAAAGGAGGAAGTTAAGAGGAACTCTTATTGCTGATTTAACCTGGTACGGTCCTGTTAATGTAAATATACTTTGCAATGGTGACACGAATATCTCCTCAACTGACAATGTAAAAATCGCCAAAGTTGTGCAAAACTTCTTGAGTAGGTCGGGAAGATTCGACTAATCATCACTTCATATCCCCCACCCCCTTCTTTTCATACTATTTTCCTATAATAAAAAAACTTAATCCAAAATGCTCCATTTATCCATATAATATTAAAAATGTTTTTTCTTCTAATCGATCAAGTATATTTGAATTCATTCCAAACATTTATATGTCGTGATCTTTCCCGATGCAGTCATTTAACTTTATATGTACCTATCTCCTATATTTATACTGTTAAAAGAAATAATGCTGCATATTAAAAACAAAAATCACACTGTACATAGCATTATTATCAGGCAATCCTGTCAGAATTTTTCACATTAGAATAGTTTTACAGCAGTTTATTAAAAAATGTAATTATATAAATATCCAATTGAACAATTTATCAATAACTAAGTAACTAACAACAACAAAAATTAACTAAAAGTCTAAAACAGTTAGTATATATAACTCATGTAAAGGCATTCAATAAATAAATATCATAAAAAATAATACATTAATAAAGATGAATAGATCATGACTAACAATAATTAATATGCAAATTAAAATGCATGAATTGGTTAAGATATTAAGTTATTATCAAACATTTAATAAATAAATATCATAAAAAATAATACCGGTACATGAATATAGATGAATCAATTATGAGTTACAACAATAACCATTATGCAAAGTACAATGCAGAAATTGGTTAAGATATTAAATCATCATCAAACATTGTGACATTATTCAGTACAAAATACACATAATATAAGTTTTATAATAATTACATCTTCATCTATAATCAAATAAATAATGTTTTAATGCGAAGTGAGGAAATTATTCCAAATAGTATATTCAGATTTTATACTTGAAAAACTTTTATTATAAACAATATCTTAGTGTTAAGAAATAAAATAAAATTATGGAGAGTCAAAAAAATAAAGTAAATGTGTTACATATAGCCAATATATTAGTTATACTCGTTATAAAATAAATAAATAATGGACTCTTTGTAGAACCGCGTCCTCATCGCAGTCTGGTAACATTCTTATTTTAACAATAGAGTTACTTCCCTTCCAATCTTTGGAGTACACTACTTCGTAAGATTTAATGGTAACATTTAGTATTATGCACTTGTCCGATCGCAATGACATTTTGCATGGTGTTATATAAAGGTATAATCTGTATGTTACAGAAATAATAATAAAAAATATAAATCAACGGCTTCCTGGGCGTGTAAAAACCTCCCTGGACACTCATGTGCCAACCGCAGCCGTAATACAGGGCAACTTCATCGTAACATCGTAAGATTTAATGGTAAAATTTAGTATTACGCACTCGTCCGACCGAAGTGAAATTTTGCACGATGTTAGATAAAGGTATAATATGTATGTTTCAGAAAAAATAATCAAAAAATATAAATCGACGACTTCCTGGGCGTGAAAAATACGCCCTGGACACTCACGTGCTGACCGCAGCCGAAATACAGGACAATTTCATCGGAACTTCGTAAGATTAATGGTAAAATTTTGTATTATGCACACGTCCGATCGAAGTGAAATTTTGCATGATGTTAGATAAAGGTTTAATCTGTATGTTTCAGAAAAAATAATCAAAAAATTTAAATCAACGACTTCCTGGGCGTGTAAAATACGCCCGGGACACCCGAGTGCACGCTGCACTGCAACTTCATCGGTGCATTTTAATAATATGCACTGGTCCGATCGAAGTGAGATTTTGCATGGTGGTAGATAATGGGACAATATGTACGTTACAGAAACAAATTTCAAAAAATCTTCATTAACGAATTCCTGGGCGTGAAAAGTATCTCCCTGGACACTCATTACTCCCTGGTCACTCATTAGGTACACCCCCATAAACACAAGTAAGCACTTACTGAGCAGTATATAGATTATCTAGGCTGATAAGTCTATGCATGAAATATGACAGGAAGAAGTACGTTTAGACGTCATATTCCTTATGACCGTTTCAAGTTTATTATATTCCGTATGCTTAATACCAGTGAAACGCAAATAAATGTATCGAATCATTACAGTACAGACCGTTTCTACACACAAAACATGCATTCGATTTGTTTGTCTACCTGTTCATGTTCCAGAAGAGTGTCACTGGTAGACACAGTCGCTTGTTGTGCAGAAGCCATAATTTGGACGGTAAACAGCCTTTGATAATTACATGTCTATTTGGCAAAATACTGAAATAAACTAATAAATCGACTAGTTTTCGTAAAGTCAATAAATATTACCGGAAGTAAACGAAAAACTGACGTCATGTGGATAGGCGCATTCGTTTTAAAACGGAGAACTTCTCTTCCTCGATCATGTAGTGTGTTCGATGCTCAACAACGACGAAAGTCGAAGAATTTATTTTTGTTATTGTTTTATTTTTACGAATGAAAATTCTAGCAAAACAATAGTAATAATAAAAACAGAAGTAATTGAATCAATAAAAACAGAGATGTATTAGATTCTTGGTATCAATTATGTCATTAAATTATCTTTCTTTCCTGTATCATATCATTTTGGAATAAATCACCACATGTAACGTTATCTTCCAAATATCTTGATATACTTCAGTCTTTATTACACATCAAACAAGATATCCAAAAGAAATCAACCGACAGTATGCAAACAAATAAGCTGTGTAAGTTAACTCTATTGATTTGAGAACTTTTGTAGCCCTTCATATTATATGATGCTCCTGGTCCCATATCATATCCTTTTGTTTGTATATTGAAAAGAAATTGTTTGAAGATGTTAATACAAGCCAATGTCATGCATTTAAAGAACCTTTGTAGTCACCTTCATCCTATTGTGTTGCTGGCACAATATCATTATTTTTGCCTATTAGTTAAGTAGTAGGTCGTTTGAAGATCACATTTACCTTAACCAAATTTGTTAGCACTTAATTTCAGCATGCTATTAGCACAGCATAATGGCATTGAGCCACTTGATGATTTTTGCCTATTAGTTAAGGAGTAGGTCGTTTGAAGATCACATTTACCTTAACCAAATTTGTTAGCACTTAATTTCAGCATGCTATTAGCACAGCATAATGGCATTGAGCCACTTGATGATTTTTGCCTATTAGTTAAGGAGTAGGTCGTTTGAAGATCACATTTACCTGAACCAAATTTGTTAGCACTTAATTTCAGCATGCTATTAGCACAGCATAATGGCATTGAGCCACTTGATGATTTTTGCCTATTAGTTAAGGAGTAGGTCGTTTGAAGATCACATTTACCTTAACCAAATTTGTTACCTCTTAATTTCAGCATGCTATTAGCACAGCATAATGGCATTGAGCCACTTGATGATAACTTGTTTAAAGATGTTACCACATGTGATCCTGAAAGAAGGGCAAGGTCATTAATTTGAACAATCTTGGTTGCCCTTCATCTCATTACGCTACACTGAGCCTTCTGGAAAATGATAGTCATTTGAAGATTTGAACACATTTGACCCATGTGACCTTGAAGTTGTCAGAGGTTGTTCATTTGAACAGACTTGTTAGCACTTCATCATAGCATGCTACTTACCCAATATCATCACACTGGTTTATTTAGAATTTTAACACTATTGACCATCCCTGTGACCATGAAAGTAGGCCAAGTGGTCATTTAAACAGACCTGGTAGCCCTTCATCACAGCCTGCTACATCACATCAAGTGACCTTGAAAGTAGGCCAAATGACACATTTGAACATACTCAGTTGTCCTTCATCCCATCATGACACATGTACTTGTAAAATATCATCATGCTGGGTTTCTCAGTTAATTAGTGACCTTTACAGAATGTCATGGTCATTTATTTCAACAAACTTTGTAGTTCTTCATCTAATTATACTGTTTTATATATGCTGCTAGCCTAAAATCATGATAGCAAGGGCTTGTTGGTTAATCTGAAAAAATGGTTTTCTCCTTAATATTTTAAACATTAGACCCCTGTGACCCTGAAAGTAGGTCAAGTTCATCTTCTTCACAAACTTGTCTTTCATCCTAGAATGCTACTGGCCCAATATCATGGGTCTTCTAGGACTCAAAACGAGAATTTTCTCAAACAGATTTCTTTAATTACAATGTTATGAAACATATAGCACCCCAATGCAGGAACCTATTCTCAAACATCAGCTCTCTGGGTCTTATGAAACTTCAGAAAAAGATTCTTTAAGGTTTTGAAAATAGGTCACGGTCATCTGTTTGAAGGAACACACTGTCCTACAGAAGGTACCTGCTTGCAAAAATGTCAGGCCTCTGGGACTTCTGAAACTTGAGAAAATTCTTAAAAGTTTTAAGATATTTGGCCCCCGTCACCTTGAAAATAGGTCAAGGTCACATATATATGTGGAAACTTCATTATATACCTTAGGTACCTGCTGGCCAAATGTAAGGATCCTGTTGCTTACAGATGCCAGTATAGTTTCCTGGAATTTAATAGTTCATTGACAGATGTGCCATGTGAGCTTATTAATCATTATACATGTAACCAGGTGAGCTTTGTTATGCAATGTCACCATGGCGCGCATTACTGCACTGCCCTCCGTGTAATGTGTCGTCCCAATAATAAAATGTTGAACCAACCAAACTCTTTGTCATGATGGAGCACAAAGGTTACAAAATGGTGCCCATGTAGGGACTCGGGAATGATACTCATTGCTGCTTGTGAAGGCATCAATGTTACCCCTGGAAAACTCGACGAGTTCTTTCCTGGAGGGGGGTATGTAACCCTGGTAAATACTAGCCGCAATATACTGCTCGGCTAGAAAGATCTTCTCTTTAGCTCGATCGGTTGAGCGTAAGACTAGTAAGCCAGGGGTCCTGGGTTCGATCCCTAGCGAAGGCAGGGATTTAAATTTAATTGATCATGTGCTCTGTTACATTGGCACCCATGTAGGGACTCGGGAATGATACTCATTGCTGCTTGTGAAGGCATCAATGATACCCCTGGCAAACTAGAGGACAAGTTCTTTCCTGGAGGGGGGAGTATGTAACCCTGGTAAACACTAGCCGCAATATACCGCTCGGCTAGAGAGATCTTCTCTTTAGCTCGATCGGTTGAGTGTAAGACTAGTAAGCCAGAGGCCCTGGGTTCAATCCCTAGCGGAGGCAGTGATTTAAAATTAATCCTGCGCACTGTTACATACAGATAACACAAGGTGGCTACATTTAACCATTAATGACCTAATTACTGCTAAACAGAGTATGGGCACAATTACATTTCACAGAGACATGGTAGTAAGTAAGTTTTAATAACATGTAGCTCACTTGGTTCGAAGGTGAGCTTATGCCTTACCATGGATTCTGGCGGCCGTCCGTCCTTAAACAATCAAGTTCTTCATTGAATTGTGCAAATGGTGGGGCTGACCCCCCCCCCCCCAATTTACAGGGGCTGAGGGGCGGGGCCAAAAGGGGTCAAATTGGCTTAATTGATATAAACGACTTCCTTTGTGGAACTTCGGACCAGGCGAGCTAAAAATGTATGAGGAACCTACAAATAAAATTTGAGGATTCTTCCATGACAGAATTGGTTTAAGGGTGGATAGACATACAGGTGGTCGGGTGGGCAGTGGTAACACACTTGTCTTCCATCTAGGCTGTTGGGTTCAATTTCCAGATTGGATGTGAAAGGTATGAGGACACCTGTCTGATCACATTTCTCCTGGTACTCTGGTTTCCTCCTACACCTAATACCGTACCCCTACCACGATTTCATCCAGGTCAAAAAGAGTGATAAAAATACAAGTTAATATAACTTGTTTCGCAATTGTTGTAAAATAAATTAAGTTTACATTTATAAATAAGCCGATGGCAATTTGAACATCAGAAGATCAGCTTGAAATATTTCCTAATAGATTCTGAAACACAGGTTTGTCGCCACCAAATCAAAGTCTATCACAAAATGAAAAGAAAAACTCAACACAATACCTTTTAAGGATTATTTATTATTTGGACAATGCATGTTACATTAGCGGGTGCTATAAGGCTAACACTAGATCGTAATCTGTGTGCCACCAAACAAACACTAAATGATGCATCTCAATACTGGTAAACTTTTAGATTTAACTTTGGATTGTAAAAGGGATAATAAATCCCTCAGATAATGTTAACTACAGTAAACCTGCTTACTGCCAATACCTTATTGTCAATCTTAGCCAAGTTTGTGTCCTCCAGTAGATTATAACAGATATACATCCAATAACTTCTGAGATTTATAATATAATAAACAACAACACTTCTTCAAATTTCTTTGTCCATTCATGACTTAACAGTCATATAATTTGATTCAACTATCAACTAACTGATCTTCCAATGGAAAAAAACTTGAGATTTAATAGCAAGTATCAATTCACCGTAAGTTTCAGAGCACATTAGGGGGAAATTCGTGTATAGACTTTCCATTTTATTCATACCTTAACAGGTTCAATTAAATCTTGGTATAGTATATATTTCCCATTATAATATTGATGCATGAATAGACTTAAGATGCTGTCAGTAGACAAGAGACAACCTGTTTTAAGATAGACTTGAAAGAAATCACCACTAGACATTACTTGCTATTCTGTAGCACTAGATTCTTGGAATTATTTGGTTTAATTTAGAATAATAAAAAAAATGGCAGCATTCATCAAAATGATGTCTTTTGACTACAAACGTGTTTATTTTTACTGATATCTGATATACATGTATTTAAAAAAAAAAAAATCAAAAGCAGACCAAAACATTGAACCATTTCGACCTTTCAATTTCTATACAAATATTGTTTTGGTCTGCTTTTTTGTATCTTTATAAAAGAAATAAAGGCTTGGCCATGTCAATGTCTGCACTACTATAAATATAGAGAAAGATTAATTCTAGCCATATACAAGTACAGCACAAAGCACCATATCTGTCACCCAGGAAAAAAGATTTCTGGAGAAAATGGAATTTTCCATCAGAAAATGTAAACATGTAGGCAAAATATTACTATGGCTACAAACCTTCTTTCACAATATCCCAAATATATTTAATTTGTTTTTAGATATAGGAAACAGATATAATTCCTACGTGGTACAACTAGTGACCAGTAGACCACAGAAGCACTTGTCTACATATACCTCATCATCCATGTTTTGTAACCTGGTAGATGTTGATAAGATCTCGCTCAAATATAAAATAAATAACATATAGGATCGTGGAATTTTGGTAAATCTAATCCAATCTTGGAAATATAAATATATAGCATACATGAGAGATAAACTGGTCAAAACATTGGATACATCCGAAACCAGCAAAATCAACTGTATTTCATTACATGTAGTATAAATATAAATCTTTCATTTCATCAAGTCTTTGATATTCACCAATAATCAGTTCATTCATTCACTTAAAATAATTTGTGATAATCAGACTTCGTAAATTCTAAGTCCAATATCTCCTCAACATGATTTGTACTCATTTAATTCTATTGCTAAGTTAGGTATGAAATGATACAAAATTAACCTCTTACGAACACAAACACGTTTACTAGAATTTGTGTTGTATCCCTTACAGAAAATAATCCGACCACCGCATTTGACATTCCTGGTGAGGTGACATAGATACAGCAAAATCAAACTTCACAGACACATATCCCCAAAACCAAGAAAGAACTTTGTCTCAAATTCAGACTTTAATACTTCATAATTTTCAGTTTCATATCTAAAATGTCTCAAATTCAGATTTTGATACTTAATAATTTTCAGTTTCATACCTAAAATGTAGTCATAATACAGCCTCTTTCATCTAATTCAAAATTATAATTATCCCCTACAAATATTCATTTAATACTGTATGGATAATTATAATGTCATATTTTTCTCTAGAAATGCTTATTTCAGTAATTATTTCTATTTATTACCTGTTTTGTATCTACAATTTTCACATAGTCCTTTGTATGATAACAGGTGTATTGTACAGTATACTTATGTCATTTGATGCAGTTTCCTATTTATAAGCATAACAAAATAATCACCAAACTAAGAATTAACTCTCCTATGACAAAATGTAAGCGAGCCATAACGAAATTATAACAAGTCAAATGAAAGATACACATTCCAAACAAAACTATGAAAGCAAATCAAATTAATCTTAAGGGTGGGGGTGGGGGAATGGAAAATCATACTTATACAATGGAATCAGGTTGATCTATAATAGCATAAATTGATATTAATATACCCGGTAATAAAGGACCTCGAAAGAATTAGGTTTAACAATAATAACAGGTGGTGGGACCTGATATCTAACAAAATGTACAGGATAAGATAAATTTGGGTTAGTCTTGTGGGTATATATTGGAGGTAGATCAGGAAGGTGCCGTCAATCAATGAGAAAATATATCTGTTTAGTCAGTACATTTGGCAATATCTGATGAAAACTTTGATTTCAAACTGGAGATTTTTTATTAAAAAATAAATTAATCAAAATGAATCTAATATATTTATCCTTGAAACTGAGCTGAATATTATACATGATTGTTAGCAACAAAATGATTAAATAAAGAAACAAAATAAAATTTCTGTTTCAAAAGGTTTTTGAAGCTCTATACAGTTTTAAAATTTTGACCCTTATAGGTATGGTTTTAAAACCCAAATTTGTACTTGTAGATGATCTTCTAAACCTATTTTTATTATACATTGTTAAAATAAATTCCCACCACCAACTGAAAACCTATTGTAACAAAAAAGATACACACAAACTTACAAAATCCAGTAGAACAGAGGAGAACTGATCATACGAAATCACACAACTCGAGTGGAGAACCAAATAATACAAAATTACACAACTCCATTAGAGAACTGATCGTCAACATTATGCTATACATAAATTTACAAGTAACACACCAGATAACTGTGGAAAATTCAACACAATTCGGCACTAGACCTGTGACCACAAATTACCTAAACAAACAACAACATAGTCCAAATGTCATGGCGGGTAAACTAATTATCACGAGATGGATAATGAATTATGAGAAACACACAGTGTTCAAATACTTATCACATTTATGGGGATAAACATAAAAAGGAGGTAAACAAATAACAAGTCCACATACATATCTGCATACTGAATACCAATGCAAAAATACTGTTCATATAATTATAACATAATTATCCATTACCCTGTGAATGACAACCTAACACATCACCGAAATCTCCCAACAGTGTAAATGTACAGACAGAGCTGAAAAATATCTGTACTGACAAGAGATTACTCTATTGAACTGATTAGCCAATGTTCAGGAACGACGTTATAATTGGTTGGATAATTCATCATATGATATTCTTTATATACATTTATATATACAAATAACCAAAACGTAAAGTGATTGTTTTGACATGGAATATTCTTCATAAAAAAAAAAAAAAACTTTCAGTACAGAAAAATTATCTATTACTGAAATAATAATGGTAGAAAAAAAACTTAATGTGTAGGGTCACAACGTAATGCTGACTCATCAAAAGATGATCAAATTATATGAAGATTCTCCTTGACAAGTGTCCAATTCTAAGAGAAACGCTTATTGGCAATATATCGTTATTTCTGTATCCATATACATACAAATTGGAATGTATATAGATTTGGTCTCGGAGTTAGTTGCTGTTGGAATTGTCATTTGCATGTCCATTGTCTTGACTGCCACTGGCCTCAGCTGTGGACTTGGAACACAAGCGTTCGGAGGATTTCTGAGTCAACCCTGAATCCTCAACTGACAAATAGCTGCACCACTCATTATTGTCAGGGTTCAGATACTCCATGGTATCTAGAAAAGTCCGTCCAGAAAATCCCCCGACAGCGAACACACGGTTGGTATAGATCACCACAGCGACATTGGCTCTGGGCACACTCAGCCCTGGACCCATTGTCCACATATCCTTCTCCGGACAAAACACCTCTGTGGATTTGAGAGACTGTGTCCCATCACTGCCTGCGACGATGTAAATTTTACCTGGAAGATAAAAGAAAACAATGTAATAATGAAACATTCTTTGTTATAACACAGAAAACTGGATTTGTAGAAATACATATACAATAAATACGGCATAATTGAGCTACAGATTAAATAGGATTTGAATTGTTTCTGTGAACGAAAAAAAATATCTCTCCTTCTAATATATGTAGTGACCAATGTATTTATTCTTAGATAATAATAGAGTGATGTGTTAATTAATGTTTGTCAACACTTGCACCAAAATGTCCATATTAGAAAACCAATGCTAGGGGTGACTACATTAGCTCTGTCTCTTCCTCGAAGAATTGCAAGCTAAAGAGTATATGATGTTGCTTGGTTGCCTCTTTAGAGAAGGAAATTAATTTGGATGTTTTCACTTATAATCTCATAAATATAGGAGTTATGTGATAAACAGAATCTTAAACTTGGGACTTTGTCATATAGAATTTATTTACTTTTTCAATAAATTATGTCATTTGAGCCTTTATCAAATTATAGAACATATTTAATAAATTCCGTATGACATCAACATTCATGTAAGATCCTCTATACCTACAATATGAGTGAAAACATAATAATCTGTACACTATGAAATGATACAGATTTTGTAGCTTTCCCTACCCTCAAATGACACGCATCCAGCACCACGTCGAGCTACATTAAGGTTTGGACCATTCCGCCATGTCATTGTCTCAAAGTTGAAAATCTCTACAGAGTTGAGACAGTTCCAGCCATCTGTGCCTCCAATGGCATACAGTTCCCCTTGATGTTGACAAACTCCAGCCTGGTAACGAGCTGCAATGGGCAGAAAGTACCTATGTCATACTTCAAATTACATATTTAATTCACCGAGAAATGGTTCCTGATTTGCTCTAACTATCAACAATACATTTGACAAGTTTGTTTTGTATTCATATATTCATGGTCATCATATCAAAAGAATATTCAATAAATTTGATAAATTCAAATGTAATTTATCATGGAAACTTTATTAAATGTCCTGACATTCGATCCACTAAAATGTGGTTTCAATTTCACGAGAAATCCTTTTAAAGCTACATACGTGCATTCATTGGTGGCAATGAAGCCCACTCCTGCAACTCAGGCTTAAACACCAAACAGTTAGCCAAACTCTGTTGGCCCATACAGCCACCCACCAGGTAGAGTACACCATTCATTGCTATAATGCCTGTAATCAAAACACAATTCCTCACAAAACTGCTGAATAACTTCTTATATAACTAACACTGCCATAATATGTCTTCATATAATAATATTATCACTTTGTAAAATATTGTGAAATGTTTTTTTTAATTATATCATTTGACATTACCTTGTAAAACATTTCTTTTCTTACATATTTTCTTGTGAAATATTTTTTTACCATATATATGCCCATATTATCTTGTGAAATATTTCATTTCTTAAATATTATCTTGTGAAATATTTCTTTACCTTTATATTACCTTATGAAATATTTCTTTACCTACATATATTTCCTTGTGAAATATTTCTTTACCTATATATTACCTCGTGAAATATATCTTTACCTTTATATTACCTCGTGAAATATTCCTTAACTTACCTTGAGACACCCTAGCATTGTTGGTACTACAGAGAGTTTTCCACTTTTCAGTAGCTACATCAAAGCAGTGGATCTTTGTTTGGCATCCATGTCCATCTGATCCCCCGATTGCATATATCATATTGTCGATCTGTTCCACAGAAAAGCGTCCCCTTGGATCAGGCATGTTAGGACAAGGGGTCCATTTATTGGTCTTTATGTTGTAGGCTTCCACAGACTGCAGACATTCTCCTCGGTCATAGCCACCTGAAAAAACAGTAATAGCAAAATTAGTATGGAGACACTCAATAAGCTCCTCTATCATAGCCACAAAGTTATGTAGTACATAGAAGATTTGGAGATAATGTCTATGAAATAAATTTTGGTATGGCTGAAAAATCCCAGTTTTGGGATCTCATAACGATTCACAATGTGTACTACTGGAAAACTGATTGAAAACAGCTATCACACACATGTATGCTTGATGGATGAATGATCTGTGATTTTAACATGGTTAATTTGAATTCATAAATGACTTTAAAGAAGAGAAGAAGGATAAAATGATACAAACCACAGGCAATGATTCTGTCGTTGGCCACACAAATACCAAAGCCACACCTTGCACTGCTCATGCTGGCAAGGGGAGTAAGTGAGGCATGTCGCTCAAACAGGCAGTCAGGTCATGACTGGGAGTTTTGGGGTCACACTGTCAGGAGAATCCGGCTCGTCTGATCCACTTCCCGAGTTGGACTTGCCTGTACGGTAGTGGATGGAAATGGTTGCCAAGGTCCCATTCAGCATAGCGATGGCCAAGTATGTCTTATCTAGAGAACACCAGAAATCAATCTAGAGAACACCAGAAATCAATACTTATCAATATCCTCAATAAAATGAAAGAATGTGATTATGTCAGCCAAACAAACTGTATCTCCAAACAAACTTCATTCACAAAACTGTGGTAAGGAAGCCAATCCACAAAACAATAGCGACTTCACTGTTTTGATACATTTATGTGATGATGATGAACTATTGTTGAAATAGACCAAACCTTAAATATATCCTTGGGTTGTTATTCAGCTAACCAAATATATGATTTGTTTTTCTGTAATCGTTTTAGGTAGGTACATGCATATGAATATAATTATGAAGTTTTGGTGATGTATCTTTGAACTGTTACGTTGCTATGGTGATGTATCTTTCGTTTGGTGTATTATGTTGCTAATTGCTATGGTAATGTCTCTTTGGTTTGATGAATTGTTATGTTGCTATGGTAATGTACCTAGGTTTGGTATGTTGTTAAGGTAACTAAGATAAGATTCGTTGCTATGGTAACCTACCCTTCAGCTGGTAGGTTGCTATGATACTCCATTCCTTTTCCGTGATGAGTCCATCAGGATTGATGCTAAACTTGCGAACTACTGTACCTCCTGGGCTGACCTGCAGCTTGTTTCCTGGCTCCTTACTTGGGGTCAGGTTCTGATGAATACAACATTGTTCTGTCAAAACCCCACTAAGTCAAGAACAACACAGTCCTCATAACAGTGACATCACCAATACGACCCACTCAGTACAGCATGAAATGTTTACTTTAGCCAATTATTGACATTCTAATATAACCCAATCAAGTAACCTGTGTATCCATGACAACACATTATAACCCCTGATAACCTCTGGTAACAGGCTGTGACATCACCAACGATTCTGAGAAAATACAGGAAATATATCGGGGAAGCATCATGATGCAAGCAACCAGCAAAATGCTGTGTTTATTTGCCAAGTTCACGATACCCAGTAGTTTGAAAAATATATCAGCCTCATTTTCATGAAGAGAAAATCAGACATTACATGATTTTTTTTTTTTTACATTAATAACTAATAGAATGAATTATTTTACCGACAGATTATCGATTACAGAATATTAACCGTAAATGTACAAGGGTAAAAAAAAGGTCACAGGACATTTCAGACAAGGCAAAATAATTGCCTGTAACACTAATGCTCACACCTAAGGTCGTCCTTACACAAACCACTAACATAACTTACCTTCCTATTTTTGGTTTTCTGTGTGTAATCTCGAACCAGATCGTCTTTTCTTCGGTCATCTGAGATGTTTTTTGTGTCTGTCAGTGTGTTGTCAGAGTTCAGGTAGAGTATATTGGTCTGAAATATGAAGAAACGATTTGATATAAAATCTCTTCCTCAAAACACAACAAAGTCATATCTCTACCACAGATAACATTTTTGACCTAGCTTTACATTGTTTTCATTTTTTTTTCTAAGAAAGAAGAAATGTCTATAAGTTGTACGTTCAACACCAAGGGTGTCTACCTGTTCTGTGAGGTACTCTAGACGAGGATTCTCCTGGTCTACATTTTCCTTTGCCCAACTAAGCACCAAGTTAAACATGTGTCTATCATCACTTGATTCCACCAGCTCAGAGTCGGCACCTGGAAAATAATATTGTAGGACATCTCCTCACAAACTGAAAGCTACAAGTAAGGACCAGCTTTTTTATTTTTCCATATGAAAAAGACCTGTACTTTAGCAGTAATTAAGTAAATTAATTCTACAGTAACAACATACAACTAATGACAAGAACTTTGCACAAATGATGACTATGGTGTAATGACCTTGACACTAGAAATCATATATCAAACCTTCCTATGATGACCTTCACCTTTGCACCGACTTACCTATGACAACCTTGACTTTAATACTTACTTATTCAAAGCAACCTTGACCCTTGTTATGATTTACCTATGATAACCTTAACCCTATTTTCATCTTACCCATGGTGACCTTCATCCCTATCCATGATTTATACATGGTGACCTTTGACCTTTAAACTAGTTAGCAGTTATAACTTCCTAAAGATGACCTTTACCTTAGATGGCTAGAAGAATGATTCAAGATGACCTTGAACCAAGTGAAGACTTAACAATGATGACCTTGATCTTGGTAAAGACATTCATCACAGTAGTGGTTTAACTTTACTGTGATGACCATGACCTCAGTAAAGACTACTCCATGATGACCTTCACCCTGTTAATGACTTAACTATGATGGCCTTCACTTGACTAATGATTATCTATGATGACCTTGACCTTAGTAAAATCTATCTCTAACAACCTTCACCAAAGTAATGAAAAACTCTATTTGAACCTCTACTTATGATGATCTTGACCCTAGTTGTATAACGTATCTATGACCTTGACCCTGGTAATGACTTACCTATGATAACCACTGCTACCCTTGGTAGACCGTAGAAGTTTTTACTGACAGTGACCTCGTTGATGTTGTTCCGTATGTATTCATCAGCTGTTTGTTTTAGCTCCGCCTCTTTAGCAAATTGTCGCACACCTGCATACAGATGGGACAACACTTACAGTAATCTTACCTACAGATATCAACTTACACAGAGTATACATAAGAGTGTCAACTTATCATTCAAATATCAGACAATTATCATATTCTATTTCAAATATTTCTTTAGAATTTTTGGTAGATATCAAGCAATTAGGACTTTTCAAGTTTCATACAATTACAATATTCCATTTTAAATGTTGAAATTAAGATTTATCATTATTATTATCAGCTGTATGCATATAAAACAGTAATTCATATCTATGCCATTTTCATATCAATGTGATAATGGTGTTAAATAATATATACATGTATATATATATATATATATCAAATAGCTTATAAATCAGAAGCCATTAATTATAATTCCTAAGAAAACAAAATAAATTCTAATATATATAAATATATATATGTACAATGAAATCATAATTCAATCATGTTTAATTGATAATTTTGAAGTAAATTCATAAAAAAAAAAATCACACACAAAATTGCCTACATCATGACAACACATAGTAGGAGGGATGGCACCCTTCCCTAGTAGAGATCAGTCTACCAGAGCCTGTGGTGTAACAACCCTTACTGACCAAACAACTGTAGATATCACTGGACTTTCATATAGAGGCCTTTTTCTATGTTATGTTTCCATACAATACCTTAACTACCCCAGTAAGCCTGATCACCTACATAGATTTATACATGTCTTCTCAGACTGTTATGCTGGCTGACAGCCAATTTTTATCTTGAGATTTTCAAAACTTTGGAATTGATCACTCAATGACAAAAAGGCACACACACAAGTTAAGGTATTACTGGAGGTTTAAACATGAGAAAAAGGCCTTGTATCAAATTATGTCATATGTTTCTTTCGTTCCACACGAGAATGTGTGTTATCTGAGTGTCATACCAGCACACAAGACGTCTCTTTAATGTCTATCTGAAAGTAAATCGTTGTCATATAACATGGTCATAGCAGGGCATAGCACAGTAGAGGGTGTCTATGGGACATTACTGGGTAATCGGCAAAATGTTCTTCAGGGGTGAACGAGTTATAACCAAGATCATATGACAGCTTAATGATATTTACACTGTAGTTTTTGTGTTACCATTACAAAGGATTTTATTTTGCTAGTATGTTATCAAATATACATTAAAATATCTAATTCAAGGGATTAAGATAAGAAAGATAAGAAATATGAGTAAGATACAATAAGATATCATTTTAGTTTTTAAATGAAATATCTAAATAAATAATTCCTAATTGAGTGCAATATTGATTAATTGCCATTTTAAGCTCTTGATGAAAATTTTGAAAAAATTCAAATCACAAAAATTAATTTGAAAGGAAATTTAAATTGAAAATTTATTATGTAATTTATAAGAGGAAGATTTTGTGATAATATATTTGAGTAGTGCTGACAGTTGCTATCCTTACCATTTATTTATAGGCAGCTTATAGGGAGGACAGAATCCAGCATCATTTTCCTTTGTCATGGTTGGCAAAGCAACACAACTCTGTTCAACTTGCTATCATAAGAAAGCAAGGGAGGTCACAGCCGTAGAACCTGGATTGTGAGGTGGCCCCCATCGCTTCCCGTCCCCACCCCCCACAGGCTGAGCGCCTAGGTGAGGAACAGGGAGGGAAGGGTGGGGGAGAGGGACATAAAGGGAAGTTGGGATGAAGGAAACAAGACGTCAGAAGATTCACTGACGGCAGAATACCTATACAATTTGAAGACGACATATTAGCGGCCAAGAATTGCGAGCAGGCTCGGGCCGCAGCTGGCATTTTCAGTTGGATGGCTGCCCGATACACGGATCGCACATGCTCTCCAGGAACTTCAAGTCTGAAACAATAGCAGATATCAATCAATATCAAAATATAAGTCTGAACTAATATCTCAATTAACTCTCAGACAGAATTATTTTCTCACTGCTCTTTTCATGCAATTCCTAAACCTCAAAACATATACGGTAATTGTGTAGCCTTAACTATATTTGGGGTGACCACTTTTACAGTTATGATAGACCATCATAATTTTTTTAACGGCAGATGATCGATTATCGAATGATCATGGACAGAAATAAAAATACATCTGTATCTACAAAAGCCTTTACAGGTAAATTTTATTTATAAATTTGCTCACTTAGGTAATCATTTTCAGTTCTACTGTGAAGCTCACTATCAAACTCACTCAAAAGGTTTCATATCATAGATGAGCAATGGATATGGTCATAAAAAAGTCATAACCACACATAAATAACTATAATCATCGAAACAAAACCAATACAAATTCTTAAAGACAAAATGATACATTGTACACTAATGTGTAACTATATATGTACCCTGTTTATCCATAATAAGCCCCAGACCACAAAACAAACTTTCTTCATTTTTAAAGAAATAGAGGATATCTAACAGTGTCTTCAGTAATACCAAATATATTTCACAAGTGGGGCTAATATTTTGATATTTTTCACGAGTGGGCAGCACGAGTGAAAAATATCAAAATATTAGCCACACGAGTGAAATGTATTTGGTATTCCTGAAGACACTGTTAGATATTCTGTTTATTACATTTTTTATCAACGAAAAACCTACCCAGTATGCCTACAGAGAAAGTTTGCATACAAAAAAAGTAGTTCCCCCTGTCCAGGTGCTGACATATATGTCGGACTTTCTGATTGGTCAGTGATTGTGGTATTTTCTAATCATTAATTTGATTGGTCAAATCAGCAAAAAGTGATATGTTTCACTAGTGAAAAATATGATATTCTTCACTAGTGAAAAATATCACTTTTATAGAATGAATAATTTTTTATATTTCACTGGTAAAAATGTAATAAACAGCCATTTTAGATTTATAGAAAGCTGAAAAAGTGGTTCACAAATTACAAGCTTTCCCAAAACTTCTAAGTTTTTACTCTAGGGGAGGAGCTTATTTAGGATAAATACAGGATGTGATATGATTTCTCAAACAAACCCCAGAGGCCACTCGATCTGATCATCAATTTTTTTTATCTGGTGTTTTCTCTACCAGATTTGTTCATTAAATACTAAAGCAATGATATTTTTTTAATCAGCACATCAAGATCAATGAATGGCTGATAAGAAAATTGGAAAATATCTTTGAGTTATGTTAACTAATTATTCCTCACATCATTATAGATCCAGGTCAAGTGAGACATAACAATAGATATACCCCCTGGTAGTCTGGGCTAATAAAAACCTTAAGATGTTAATTACATCCCATATAACACTGTAGTAGTAAGTAAGTCGGCTGAGAATCCTAGAGCCTTGGTTACTGGGCCTGGTTCTGATATAGATAAGAAGTATCTTGTTGGTTTCATTAACCACTAGGGCCGCAGTACTATTGCCTAGCTACTGGAGGCTCCATAAATTCATAACCTACCTAAGTGTTGTAGCACCCATTGCTAGGAGCAACACCAGAACATAACCTTATAAAAGATTCTCTAATCCAGCTTAATGGGTTTCCTACATTTTGTAATCATATTTGTCTCGCTTCTTATAACCAGGCCATATCAGTAGACTTATACTGTTGAAATACAAATCTACAGAGGAATGGATATAATTGACAGTGATCAAAAGCTTTGCAAAATGGGTGTGATGTAATGAAATCGGTGAAGATGTTTAGCCGAGCTAAAACCAAGATTTGTGAATTACACTGTGCATAACCAAGTTATTTTTTCGATCTTTTTTTCCCATTAAGATAACTGCAGTATAAAACTCTCAAAATTGAAATACAAAAAAAAAAAGGCAAATTTTGCTGCAAAATGGTTTGTTCTAAATTCTAATGAGTTACCTCCATTCAAATAAAAAAAAATCCCTTATCAAATAATTGAGCTATTGGGTTTTATCAGTGCCTACGCCTTCTTGAAGACTTATCAGACATATTACCTATTTATTAATCAAGTACATGTAGCCATTTTACCCAACTGACACATCTAGATAAGTTTCTAGATAGAGTAACACACATAGACATGAAAATAGCAGCTAGACCAGACTAAAACTGTATTCAGTATGACAAACAGTAGTTGTATGGAATACATATATACCTGTACACATTTACCTTTAATTATCCTAACTGTGTAATGAAAAGGAGCTGTCCTAAGTCTGGTGATTTTATAAAGTTGTTAAATATAAGTTTATGATACGCCCTCTATAAGTACTTTCCTTTGTGTATGGCTTTAGAAATGTAGTAGTCCGTTTGTTACCTGATTTTTGTCAGGAAGGAATAAATGATATCACATGTCACATGTCAACAGCAATTAATCTGAACTTTATTTTCACTCTCTGATGTAATAACTCATCTGTATTAAAATGTACATGTCAATGTGATCTAGAAAAGTCTCATGATTCGCATTTGTGATTGGATGAGTCATAACATATGTCTACCACAAGTTTATAATCAGTTTGTCAAAAATATGTTTTATGCCAATTATGGTATTCATTGTGAATATAACTAGATTAATAATTCAATAGACATTTTGGTAGTTTAATGACATCTACTGAAATCAAAATTCCATTTATTCTTAATGTCTTTGATTTTTTCCTCTTCTAATGTACGATTCTATATTCCGTCCCCCTACCCCTCAACTGCCATGCCTAGTACTGAATGTACAGATAATGTATGATAGCTATCAAGATAAGAATGACCTACAATCTGCAATACAATCACTAACTGTTGTATGAGCCCAAGGTCAACTGAAGACAAGAAGCATGACATGACATACATAATATATGTATGATCTGTAACACCTTCACCCCAATCATTCATATATAATTAGAAGCTATCACCCCTATCATTCATATATAATTATAACATTAGCTATCACCATTCAAATACAGCTATCATATAAGGCTTAATTACTAGTTTACTACCTACATTTATTAAACCACAAGGACATTAATTGTGATTAATTTCACAGATGATGGCAGATCTACTACCACAACATGTGTCACGTAATGAATGGTGCATTAATATCTGTACACCATTCTAACATATATGACACTTGTAGTTAAGACAGTAGGTTTGACACACTTTTTGTTGCTAACAATTTTTGTTTTACAATTTTCTTCCAAGTTTTGCCATTTTTGTTTGTTCCAGTGTATTTCATTAGGCTTGGACGTTTTGGGATTGTTATATGGAATAGTGTATCAAGACAGATGATTGGTATAAGGGATAGTGTCTTAAGACAGAGGATTGGTTTATGGGGGGTCTTAAGACAGAGGATTGGTTTATGGGGGGTCTTAAGACAGGATTGGTTTATGGGGTAGTGTCTTCTCTTCAGACAGAGGATTGGTATATGGGTTACTATCTTAAGACTGAGGATTGGTATATGGAGTAGTGTCTTAAGACAGAAGACTAGTTTATGGGGTAGTGTCTTAAAGCTGACAGTGCAAGTTAAAAAGCATCTAATTGAGATTAAAAAAAAAAATACATGTACAGATTTCCAAAAATCGTTTCCGAGACATTCCCCAGTTATGGTAGTGTCGTATCTAAGGACGGGCAGACATTTTTCTTTTTTGTTATGCGTGGATACAACCAAACCGCCGCTGCTATAAAAAGAACGTGCTTCGTCACACTCGCATTCACTCTAACCTCAGGTGTTCACGGTGGCACACCTGTATCACCTACACTACATCTGTACATCACGTGACCTACAACTGTATTCGCGAACGACACCAAACAGACGAAGCACTTACCTGTAACCTGAGCAGAAAGATGGTCAGTGTCTCTCAGTTTATCTTTCAAATCTTGTTCAAAATAAAATCTCCAAATAAGTGCTGAAAATGCATAACGAATTAATCCGAAATACTCTATCCATTTTCTCACGTGTTTTTCGTGGGTGCAGCCATTTCGATAACAAGTAAACAGTCCGAGGAGTTCCAATTTTTACTCGCGTCTACACTAGCACTCGGAACACCTCGGATGTATTCATATTGTCTACACTACACTACACTACACTAGGGCTGTTGTAGTGCAGTATGACACGTGCACAAATGATACGAAGACACGGAAAATATATCGATGGAAACTATGGATATAATACTGTAACAGTTGTAAAGACGCAGGTAGGAGTTCTGTTTATAATTTTTTAGGTGCATGTTTTTGTTGAGGCCCAAATTTATTGTATTGACAAAATTTTCTTTTCTTTCTTTTATTGTAAAATAAAATAAATATATATTTATATGTATAATTACCTCTTCAAATTCCATATCCAAGTTCTACAGTTGCGTACAATGAAAACAAAAACCCGTTGGCGTATGTATTGAGAACGTATACTATATAATAATGGAGAGATGTGTCGCTTTGCGCATGTATCGATAGACTGATACTTGTCTCAATGAACGCACGCGCCTTTATAGCAGTTCGTATCCATGCATAACGAAAACGAAAAATGTCTGCCCGTCCTTAGATACGACACTACCATAACTGGGGGATGTCTCAAAAACGATTTTCGGAAATCTGTACATGGGTTGTTTTTTTTTAATCTCAATTGGATGCTTTTTAACTTGCACTGTCAGCTTTAAGACAGAGGACTGGTTTATGGAGTAGTGTCTTAAGACAGAAGACTAGTTTATGGGGTAGTGTCTTAAGACAGAAGACTAGTTTATGGAGTATTGTCTTAAGACAGAAGACTGGTTTATGGAGTAGTGTCTTAAGACAGAAGACTAGTTTATGGGGTAGTGTCTTAAGACAGAAGACTAGTTTATGGGGTAGTGTCTTAAGACAGAAGACTAGTTTATGGAGTAGTGTCTTAAGACAGAGGACTGGTTTATGGAGTAGTGTCTTAAGAGAGAGGACTGCTCTACGGGGTAGGGTCTAAGGAAATAATTGGTTTATGGGGTAGTGTCTTAAGACAGAGGACTGTTGTATTGGGTAGGGTCTAAGGAAAGGATTGGTTTATGGGATAGTGTTTATGACAGAATTGCTTTATGGGGTAGTGTCTTAAGACAGATGATTAATTTATGGGATAGTGTCTTAACACAGAGAATTGGCTTATGGGATGATTTCTTAAGACAAAGGATTAATTTATGAGAGGATTTTTGTATTTGGTGGTTTATGGGGTAGTGTCGTATGGAAAGAATTGTGTTATGGGGATGGTGTCTTACCAGGATGACTATGGGGTAGTGTCTCGAGAGAAAAAGTATGTTATAGGGTCGGTTTCTTAAGAGACAGGAATGCTGAAAGGTCAGTGTTTTAGAGTCTAACTTATAGGAATGGTGTTTAGATAGAGGACTGCTTTATAGAAGTTTATGAAGCTGAATTTTCAGCAGCAATTTAAACACACTGACTGGCAATGATGCAAACTTACTTTCAGGAAGCCTTTAAATGCACAATAGCCAAATCTTTTTAATCTTCTTGCTTTATCTTACACAGTCCCTTACCTGGAAGTGTATGCATAGTCTAGCAGATATATAAAGCTTTCATAGTCAATCTCCTTCAGTTTACAGGTACACATGCCATTCTGTGGTGCTGGACCTTCCTCCTCAAGCTTTAGGAACAAGTCGAGCAGGTAGCCACTTGCTGTGGCCAACACCGCCCTGTGAACAGGGACCTCGTGAGCACCGATGACCAGGATTTGGTCACAAAGTTGGCGTGCCTTACGCAGCTTGTTTAGGGATGACCATCTAGTCTCTTTATTTTCATCCTCAAAAACCAGGTCTACATCTTCGTCAAGGCACTCGCCCACACCATTGACTATATGACCGTTGTTTTCCATTTTCAAAGGTTCATCAGAGATCGTTGCTAGTTGATGGCTAGGGATGTGATGTGTCAGGCTCCTCAGAACATTAAATTGTTTGACACCACTGTGGATAATAAAAAAATACACATTAAAGTCATTCAATTAAATTAGATCTTAAAGGAAACGAGTCTAGTTCCAATCTGTTTTTCTCTACCTAATTAACTGGTAATTGGGATCACCTTGAAAAGAACGAGGGTAAACAAACACGCATCACTGCCTTAATGCAACTCCTTGATTGACTTAAAGAGATATAATTATCTGAAATAACTGCTAATGCATTCGGTAATTTTTCAGGACATAATTAATCCAGAAATATACCTTATAATATAAACCCAGTGGCCTGGATTCTGAGGCATTTCTCTGGGAATCAACAAGTTCATTTCTCCAAAACATCATGAAAATATGGCAAATGTTGCGAAGTAACCAATTCTCAAAATTCATCTAGATATATATGACTTTTAAAATACCCCAACAATATCACTTTTTGACTTCTGCTTTAACTTGTGACTTTTCATTGCGGGATGATTTAGAACAAGAACTTAACATTTTTGGTGAATGCCTCTGAATGGAATGTTCAGTGTCAATATAGGACTTGGTTTTTAATCAGAGTAAAGACATAACCTACTTAATCAGACATATGCCTAAGTGTTTTTTCTGGGTATTTTGGGAAAATTGAATCTAACAAATTGGGAAAATTTTACATGTAAATTTTGTTGAAAACTTATATGCTAATTATACTTTCAAGAGTTGCATGCTTACCAGTTTACTGTTTTATACTTAGTGTAGGTGTCAATTCTAGCTGTATACATGCAATTTTGACCCTTGACCCCGCCTTTTTTAAAATCTATTTTTTTTTTAAATATTTGCCATTAAACTTTTCTGTGTTTTTCAGACAATTAAATTATTAATCCATGGACACAATAGGGAATTTTCAGTTTCTTTTTTGGGAAAATACGGTTAAAATGCATTGAGAATGGGGTCGTCTTACACACCCTTTTAAACAGTGTCCAGTACACAGAGTTATAGGACCAGAACAGTGATTGGTGTATACACAGCATTGATTCTATAGCCAGTGTTCTGTAATTATTGATGTAGTCCTTAATTCTGTGACGGGTTAGGTAACACATCCCAGCACAATCAATACCAGGTGTGTTAGTTATGTAGATAGCTAAACCTCCCACAACACAAACAAGACAACATCAAATCGATCAGCCAAGTATTCTCAATTAATAATGGAGATATTTATCTAAAATGTAGAAATGAATATATAGATGGCAAGACAATGTTCATTGCAGCATTTCATGTTTCGGGACGGAAAGACATTTTGAAGCTGGAGTCGGCCAAATCTACATTTAATATACTAAAGTATATTGATTGAAATATATGTTCATGACCACTTAAAAGATCATTCTCGACTTTGGCCCGAAAAGTAGATAGAGTTTGAAAAAATAACACATAAGAGAGATATATTAAATGCATGTACATGTATACATATATCAATTAAAGGAGTAGACTAATGCTGATTGTTGAATACTGTCTGGTACTTTACAGTGTTAACATAAAGACAGAGATAGGAAAGATGCCATCTTTCCCAGAAATTGATCAGATCTTTTCCAAGAAATTGATCAGATTCTTTCCAGAAAATGGATAAGATTATTTCCAAGAAATCAATCAGATCTTTTCCAGGAAATCAATCAGATCCTTTTTAGGAAATAGATAAGATCCTTTTCCAGAAATTGATCAGATCTTTTCCAGGAAAAAGATTAGAAACTCTACACCAGCAGCAACATTTATTACAAACAACAAGTACTGTCAAAAGACTTAGTGATGGATGATAAAAGGTAGGATTTACCAAATATATCAAACAGATTTAATAGGATTAAAGAGTCAAAACAAATCTTTCTTCTGAATTTTGCATGGAATGGAACAAATTTGGACTGTAATCCTTATAAATGTCTAGATCTAATCTGAGGCTATACCCATTACCCTCTGGCACAGTATAGATAGAGCAGAGAATCTAAAGGCTATAGTCTGGGTTGAGTATGTCTCTTCACCCTCAATTACCGGTACCATGATAGGGTGATGATACTTAGGTCTGGAACATCAGAACCGTCTCCAGTACACCCACTACAATATACACCTTGAGTGTATGTAGCAGAAAGAATCTGTACATCCCTCCCACTGTGACAAGCCTTGTAGGAGTAAGCTGTTGACCTACCATACCACACATACCTGTAACTGGTACCATTAATTAATACAGTCTATCTGATGTACTCTGGTAAATTACTTACATACATACGGTAAAGTTGCATGGACTACAAGCACTTCAACGACCTGATTTTTTTTCACAATGCAGTGTTACAGGAAATATATTCATTTTATCTTTACATACTAGAAATGAAAATCAACTAACAATACATGTTTATATCGGAAAATATAGCTATATAGACAGTTAGCCCAAAGGACCATGGTGTCAGCATTAATCTGTGACCCTCATCACCACACACCAATGGGGCCAGCATCAATAGGTTACACTGTGGACCTCAACACCACATACCAATGGGGCCAACATCAATAGGTTACACTGTGGACCTCAACACCACATACCAATGGGGCCAACATCAATAGGTTACACTGTGGACCTCAACACCACACACCAATGGGGCTAGCATCAATAGGTTACACTGTGGACCTCAACACCACACACCAATGTGGCTAGCATCAATAGATTACACTATGGACCTCAACATCACACACCAATGTGGCCAGCATCAATAGGTTATACTGTGGACCTCAACACCACATACCAATGGGGCCAGCATCATTAGGTTACACTGTGGACCTCAACACCACACACCAATGGGGCTCTAAGCTTCAATAGATTATACTGTGGACCTCAACACCACACACCAATGGGGCCAACATCAATAGGTTATACTATGGACCTCAACACCACATACCAATGGGGCCAGCATCAATAGGTTATACTGTGGACCTCAACACCACACACCAATGTGGCCAGCATCAATAGGTTACACTGTGGACCTCAACACCACACACCAATGTGGCCAGCATCAATAGGTTACACTGTGGACCTCAACACCACATACCAATGGGGCCAGCATCAATAGGTTATACTGTGGACCTCAACACCACACACCAATGGGGCCAACATCAATAGGTTACACTATGGATCTCAACACCACACACCAATGGGGCCAGCATCAATAGGTTACACTGTGACCCTCAACACCACACACCAATGTGGCCAGAATCAATAGGTTATACTGTGGACCTCAACACTACACACACCAATGGGGCCAGCATCAATAGGTTACACTCTGGACCCCAACACTACACACACCAATGGGGTCAGCATCAATAGGTTACACTGTGGACCTCAACACCACACACCAATGGGGCCAGCATCAATAGGTTATACTGTGGACCTCAACACCACACACCAATGGGGCCAGCATCAATAGGTTACACTGTGGACCTCAACACCACACACCAATGGGGCCAGCATCAATAGGTTACACTGTGGACCTCAACACCACACACCAATGGGGCCAGCATCAATAGGTTATACTGTGGACCTCAACACCACACACCAATGTGGCCAGCATCATTAGGTTACACTATGGACCTCAACACTACACACCAATGTGGCTAGCATCAATAGGTTACACTGTGACCCTCAACACCACACACCAATGTGGCCAGCATCATTAGGTTACACTATGGACCTCAACACCACACACCAATGGGGCCAGCATCAATAGGTTATACTGTGGACCTCAACACCACATACCAATGGGGCCAACATCAATAGGTTACACTGTGGACCTCAACACCACACACCAATGGGGCCAGCATCAATAGGTTACACTGTGACCCTCAACACCACACACCAATGGGGCCAGCATCAATAGGTTACACTGTGGACCTCAACATCACACACCAATGGGGCCAGCATCATTAGGTTATACTGTGGACCTCAACACCACACACCAATGGGGCCAGCATCATTAGGTTATACTGTGGACCTCAACACCACACACCAATGGGGCCAGCATCATTAGGTTACACTGTGGACCTCAACACCACATACCAATGGGGCCAACATCAATAGGTTACACTGTGGACCTCAACACCACACAACAATGGGGCTAGCATCAATAGGTTACACTGTGACCCTCAACACCACACACCAATGGGGCCAGCATCAATAGGTTACACTGTGGACCTCAACATCACACACCAATGGGGCCAGCATCATAAGGTTATACTGTGGACCTCAACACCTCACACCAATGGGGCCAGCATCATTAGGTTATACTGTGGACCTCAACACCACACACCAATGGGGCCAGCATCATTAGGTTACACTGTGGACCTCAACACCACATACCAATGGGGCCAACATCAATAGGTTACACTGTGGACCTCAACACCACACAACAATGGGGCTAGCATCAATAGGTTACACTGTGGACCTCAACACCACACACCAATGGGGCCAGCATCATTAGGTTACACTGTGACCCTCAACACCACACACCAATGTGGCTAGCATCAATAGATTACACTGTGGACCTCAACACCACACACCAATGTGGCCAGCACCAATAGGTTACACTGTGGACCTCAACACCACACACCAATGTGGCCAGCATCAATAGGTTACACTGTGGACCTCAACACCACACACCAATGGGGCCAGCATCAATAGGTTATACTGTGGACCTCAACACCACACACCAATGTGGCCAGCATCATTAGGTTACACTATGGACCTCAACACCACACACCAATGTGGCTAGCATCAATAGGTTACACTGTGACCCTCAACACCACACACCAATGTGGCCAGCATCATTAGGTTACACTGTGACCCTCAACACCACACACCAATGGGGCCAGCATCAATAGGTTACACTGTGGACCTCAACACCACACACCAATGGGGCTCTAAGCTTCAATAGATTATACTGTGGACCTCAACACCACACACCAATGGGGCCAACATCAATAGGTTAAAATGCAGGACACGGGATGTTGACAGAAAACGACATCAGCAGATCAATAGAACAATAGGTAGGTAATGCTGTGACCTCACATTTCAAACCATATAAAATTCTCTTTCAACATGTCAATAAATGATGTATGATGGATGATTAAAGTGTCCAGGAGTACAATGATGCTGTAGATAATGTAGTGTGTTGTGATTTGTTTATATTTGTATTTTACATTTTCAACATCAATAAATATTGATGGAGTCTGTTAAAAGCCCAGGATGTAAACAGTCCACTGGGTATCATTAAGCTGACAGAAGCTCACAAAAGTTCAACTGCATCGGCCCCACATTGACATGGTCTAGAATAGTTGCTTTGATATCCTGTCAATCACAGCTTTAATGTGATACTAAATATTTCATCAAATAGTTCGAAAAAATTATCAAACAATGCAACTACAGGTTAAGATCTGAGTTGTTTAAAATATTTGATCACTACATAAGCCAGTTTATGTTAGTCAGGAAGCTGTCTTATCCTTGGGTAAAATGCCAAATTTTACCTAAATAACGTCCTGTACATTTTTTTCAGGAAGCCACCAGCTACTACAGGGTACAGAGAATATATGCTTCAACATGACACTGGTTTCATATGGCGATAATGCCATCAAACAAACAAAATAAACTTTATTTTTGGTGGTATACTTAAGCATTGAACGGCTTTCAGATGCCAACTGAAAGCTGTTCAATGCTTATATTTACCATCTGCGATTTTTTATTTGTCGTGCGATTTTTTTTTTTAATTTTCAAATTCAAAATTCAGTTGGCAGTTCATAAGCTGGTGAACTCGCAACTGAATTGGTAGGGTTATATAGTGGCAGTGCCATGCAATGGTAAATATATATGGATCAAGCTACCCATATTTAAAATATAGAGGAGTGTAGAACATAGCAGCCAAACACTTTATTACTATCAAACTCCTCATCACAACTGAAAAATTATCACAACCGAACAAATTATCACAACCAAACAAATGATCACAACTGAACACATCCTCCGAACCAAACACATTATTACAACTCAACACATCCTCCGAACCAAACAAATTATCCCAACTGAACACATTATTACAACTGAACACATCCTCCAAACCAAACACATTATTACAACTGAACACATCCTCCGAACCAAACACATTATTACAACTGAACACATCCTCCGAACCAAACACATTATTACAACTGAACACATCCTCCAAACCAAACACATTATTACAACTGAACACATCCTCCGAACCAAACAAATTATTACAACAGAACACATAATCACAACCGAAGTTTCGAACATATAATCACAACCGAAGTTTCGAACACATAATCAAAGTTTGTGTGAATAATTGGGTACCTGGTATTTACAATTGGCATTCAAAGTATGATGTTGAAACAATTTTGATTAAATGTTGATTGCTCAAAATTTAATTCATGTGCTGTTTCTACTTAATTTGTATGTTCAATAACAAATCGTTACACAAATTAAATACTTTTTCCATGATAGAGATTACAAAATTCTAAGCATCTTTCTTATTCAGATTAATTAGAATTTTGAAATGATGAATGTTTTACTGTTTAACTGACTGAGTCTTCGTAACAGTAATTTATATGACAGTACATAATACTATCCATATATAATACAATGAGTCACATGTATACTACAGCTACATTACTAATGCAAATATTGTGAAACTGATAAACATCAAAATACAACCCTACCATGCATGCTTTACAACCTGTTCCATCTTTCTTAGCATGTGAAAGATATAACCTGTTGTGAATTTATAAAACCATTTCAAAGTAAAACATTTATCTTACCTGTCTTTTGCATCAACTGAAATAATTGCAGTAAAGGTATTGCGCAATTTTTCGACACAATATGATCCGTATATGATCTAGATCAGGGATCGTTTTTACAACTCTTTCAAGAAGTCTGCTGCATCACACATCCTTCCACATCGAGGACATCTACTATATTAGTACACCTGGCAGGAAAACTGGAACTTCCAGAGTCATAGTGTGTCAGAGGTTAACTGTCAGAACACCACATGTGTCTCTACTCATGATACTACTTACTCATTACCATACACTTAGAACAATCTAGTAGCATACAGACCAGCGTGGCTAGTATACACAATTACCAGGTATATCCGATGTCAACAAGTGTAAAAGGGCAATAACTGTATCTAAATTATGGTTTCAGTAAAAATCTCAGAATCTCTCAGCATCATCACACTTAATGTCATCCCTCTGTAAAGTCACACTTAATGTCATCTCTGTATAATCACACTTAATGTCATCTCTCTGTAAAGTCACACTTAATGTCATCTCTGTAAAGTAACACTTAATGTCATCTCTGTATAATCACACTTAATGTCATCTCTCTGTAAAGTCACACTTAATGTCATCTCTGTATAGTCACACTTAATGTCATCTCTGTAAAGTCACACTTAATGTCATCTCTGTATAATCACACTTAATGTCATCTCTCTGTAAAGTCACACTTAATGTCATCTCTGTATAGTCACACTTAATGTCATCTCTGTAAAGTCACACTTAATGTCATCTCTGTAAAGTCACACTTAATGTCATCTCTCTGTAAAGTCACACTTAATGTCATCTCTCTGTAAAGTAACACTTAATGTCATCTCTGTATAATCACACTTAATGTCATCTCTCTGTAAAGTCACACTTAATGCCATCTCTGTAAAGTCACACTTAATGTCATCTCTCTGTAAAGTCACACTTAATGTCATCCCTCTGTAAGTCACACTTAATGTCATCTCTGTAAAGTCACACTTAATGTCATCTCTCTGTAAAGTCACACTTAATGTCATCCCTCTGTAAGTCACACTTAATGTCATCTCTGTAAAGTCACACTTAATGTCATCTCTGTATAGTCACACTTAGTCATCCCTCTGTATCATCACACTTAATGTCATCCCTGTGTAAAGTCACACTTAATGTCATCATCTCTGTAAAGTTACACTTAATGTCATCCCTGTGTAAAGTCACACTTAATGTCATCTCTCTGTAAAGTCACACTTAATGTCATCTCTCTGTAAAGTCACACTTAATGTCATCTCTGTATAGTCACACTTAGTGTCATCCCTCTGTATCATCACACTTAATGTCATCTCTCTGTAAAGTCACACTTAATGTCATCTCTCTGTATCACATTTAATGTCATCTCTCTGTAAAGTCACACTTAATGTCATCTCTCTGTAAAGTCACACTTAAAATCATCTCTCTGTATAATCACTTAATGTCATCTCTCTGTAAAGTCACACTTAATGTCATCCCTCTGTATCATCACACTTAATGTCATCTCTGTAAAGTTATACTTAATTTCATCTCTCTGTATAATCACATTTAATGTCATCTCTCTGTAAAGTTACACTTAATGTCATCTCTCTGTAAAGTCACACTTAATGTCATCCCTCTGTAAAGTTACACTTAATGTCATCTCTGTAAAGTTACACTTAATGTCATCTCTGTATAATCACACTTAATGTCATCTCTCTGTAAAGTTACACTTAATGTCATCTCTCTGTAAAGTCACACTTAATGCCATCTCTGTAAAGTTACACTTAATGTCATCTCTGTAAAGTTATACTTAATTTCATCTCTCTGTATAATCACTTAATGTCATCTCTCTGTAAAGTCACACTTAATGTCATCTCTGTAAAGTTATACTTAATTTCATCTCTCTGTATAATCACTTAATGTCATCTCTCTGTATAGTCACACTTAATGTCATCTCTCTGTATCATCACACTTAATGTCATCTCTCTGTATAATCACACTTAATGTCATCTCTCTGTAAAGTCACACTTAATGTCATCTCTCTGTTAAGTCACACTTAATGTCATCTCTCTGTAAAGTTACACTTAATGTCATCTCTCTGTAAAGTCACACTTAAAGTCATCTCTCTGTAAAGTCACACTTAATGTCATCTCTCTGTATAATCACACTTAATGTCATCTCTCTGTAAAGTCACGCTTAAAGTCATCTCTCTGTAAAGTTACACTTAATGTCATCTCTCTGTAAAGTTACACTTAATGTCATCTCTGTAAAGTTACACTTAATGTCATCTCTGTAAAGTTACACTTAATGTCATCTCTCTGTATAATCACACTTAATGTCATCTCTGTAAAGTTACACTTAATGTCATCTCTCTGTATAATCACACTTAATGTCATCTCTCTGTAAAGTTACACTTAATGTCATCTCTCTGTAAAGTCACACTTAATGTCATCCGGGCTTATCCCTCTGTATAAAGTTCTGAAAAGTCACAATTCATTGTCATACCTGTACGAAGTCACACTGAGTGCCCTATCTTTTTATAACCTATATTTCCAGCATGACTTCACTATGAATCATATGGGTTAAATTTGCATCTCAATACCCTATTGTTCTTAAATGTGGATTAGTTTATAAAGTGAATGTAAAACACTGAATTTAATCAGTATTTTTGATAGATTTGAATATTTCAAAAAATAAATAAATAAAAAAAATGACATAATGTAAATATGTATGTATAAAATATTCCAGTTGTGAGATCAAGCTGTGGTGTAATATATATACTCATAGTTAGATGTAAGTGGTCTGTAATACCATACACATATAAACACCTGTACTAACCCATAAACAGCACAGTTTGAATCTATCATTCATTATAAACATTAACAGCATTATTATGTATACACATCATAATGTACATCTCAAATGTCTAGACAAGAAAGTGAACACTTCTAGAAAACCTTCTATACAGATCATGTTTACATCAAGGTGCATATACCAACGCAGCGAAAATACTGCATAATTTAATATTTGGTTTGAAAAGGGTATTCAAATTATCAATACATAGATTTGGGGCATGTGGAGATTTTCTTGAAGCAAATTAACTTGCTATTTATAATACTGTTTGGCTGATCATGAGGACATCATGGAACGGTGGTCCAAAAGACACTGTTTGGCTACTTACCTGACACAATGAAGAGCCACTTGAAGTACCAACTGTTTGAATACTTACCTCAGACACAGGAGACACTAGACACTGTCAGAGTTTGTATACTCAGCTGATCAGGACAATAAAGAGACACTAGCAACACGGTCTCAGTCTAAATCCTTACCTTGGACACGGTCTCAGTCTAAATCCTTATCTTGGACAAAGCAGGAGACACCAGACACTGTTTGGATATAAATACCTGACATAGGGCCACTAGAGATACTCTCAGTTTGAATCCTTACCTTAGACAGAGCAGGAGACACCTGCAGACACTGTTTGGATATAAATACCTGACATAGGGCCACTAGAGACATTCAGTTTGAATCCTTACCTTGGACAAAGCAGGAGACACCTGCAGACACTGTTTGGATATAAATACCTGACAAAGGGCCACTAGAGGCACTGACTCAGTCTGAATCCTTACCTTAGACAGAGCAGGAGACACCAGACACTGTTTGGATATAAATATCTGACATAGAGGCACATGACTAGTGACTACTGTTAACAATTACTTACCTCTTACAGATGAGCCACTGCTACACAAGTGTACTAACACTGCATGTTCCTCAGTTGTATGACCCATACCCAGTTTGAGGTTAATGATTGCTATAGTTGCTGTTCAACTCTGGTCAGTGGCTCTCTGTGACCTTGCCTTTCAAACTAACCTCTATACATAATTTTCATTGAGACAATATCTACAAATGTTTCACTATAAACTGTGTATATACACATGATTTATAAATCTGTCTTTCAACTACTGTAATACAATATGTAGGCTTATGTTTTATTAGCCAAGTCAATACCTGTAATCTTGTCCATACACTATCTAACAAAACACTGCCGTAGAAGTTCAAACACGTGTCTGATATAATACAAGAGTTTTAGAATTAACGATACAATAATACTTGTGCAGAGTTTACTACTGAAACCTTAAGATATGCAGTAAGTTTACCTCACAAATGGATCTTATTCAAGCTCTATATTTAAAATCAATAATTGAAAAGTGTGTAACAAAAAGATTTTAATATGTTTAAAAGATTTAACCAGGACAATTTCTTACGGGAAATGACAAAGAACATAACAACCAGGTTTTGTGTATTGTGTTTAGAGAAGAATTACAAATAATCTTTGAGGTGACCTACATGTATAGTCAAGACTTATTTTGTGTTGACATTGAGGTTTAAATTAAGGCCTAAATATCTTACGTCTTTCAAGCTTTAACTATTCGAAACTCCTAAAGGGGAATATATATATAGAATAAGAATCTTAATTTCAGTGCTTGTTAAAATCAATGCAACTACCTCTAAACATCCTAAGTTTGTTTGTTTGTTGCATTTATCGCCCCATGAACAGCCAGGGTCATTTTGATGCAGTGTCTCCTGTAGTAGCTGGTGGCTAACTCTCTGAACAACATACGAGAGATTCAGTCACATGTCATCCAGGGCAATTATGGTAAAGTGTCTTGCGCCCGAGACACAGCGATGACAGCACAGACCTTAGTTTGAAGATAGGTTTCAGTAAGATATATTGGGAGCTAATAATCACAAATTCCAAATCAGTGTATCAAACCAACATTTGATATCTGTGGTAGTAATTCTACATCAAGTTTTTTCTAACCATCTGACAGATCTAGAGACCATCACTAACTGACCCAACATTTTACTTAATATCCCTCTCTGCTATGATACAGGTCTTGGGATAGGAATGTAATTATGCAGCCTTAATACTCTGTAGAGTCAATTAAACACTCTGCCCCACCCAGGATAATTAATTACTTGCTAATGATTATGTGTTAAGCCCTATAATGAGCTTCCACAAGGAGTGGTGTCCTGGCTCCAGTTGATATGATGACGAAGCCATGACAGAGTGCAAGAAAATCAATCTCGAGCTGAAGCTGGAGACAGATGAGGTTATAGCCAGAAGGCAGAGATAACAGACAAACAATACTGTTAATCTAGGAAATTCTACTACCATCTTATTGTCGTACGGGATGCATCTGTGGTCAAATCTAGCTGACTTTGGGTAGGAGTAAAAATGTGGCAAAGCCAAAAAGGGTATTTTGGGAAAATGTGGTGTAAGGAAAATGAGTTTGTCAATTTGGAAAAAAAAATGAAAATATAAGTGGTACATTTTGTAGGAGTTTTTCAGGTATTGATAGTCTAGAACACCATTTCCAAAATTTTGATGTGTCCCTATCAAGATACATTAGTCATGTCGCATGGGAAAAGCATAATCCCAAGATGCCTCATGCACTTCCATCCTGGCAAACAAGAGTGATTAAGATAATCTTTATATCTTGTTTTAAATTGTTGTAAAATAAATAAAATTTACCAAGTTCTTTATTCGTTCTTTGCATGATTATTTTCCCTCTTACCTTCATATTTACGTCTTTGATGTAACACATTGTCAACAGGAGGATCAATCCAATACATCAAAACTTCAACTGTCAAAATTCAAGTTGGTCACCTGCAGTCCACCATTTTGTCATGTTTGTTCAATTGGTTTCAAAAGTGAATGGGCATAACTAAGGACTAAGGTGAATCTCCACATCAAAGTTTGAGATATAAATTCCCCCAGGACTTAGAAATAGTGATAATGACGATTGTTTACGGACAGATGGACCAAATACAATGGTGATTTGAACAGCCCAACATCTGATCATGATGGCAGGGCATTTGCCAGGTACTGGTATACCATTCTCAAACATTTCCAGGTTGACTTTGAGACAAGACTCGATAGGTATGGACCCTTGTTACAGTATAATTCAAGCCTGAATGAGTATATTATAAATAGTCGTTAACAAGCGATAATGACGCTAATCGCTATGGAAGACCAATTAAGTATTCACCACATATTGCATACAGAATTTCAATGATATGAATAAAAACAGAGTAAAATTGCAAATTACGGACAATACGATTCATAATTCTACTGACCTTTTATCAGTTAAAGCCAATCTGATGTACACTCTCAACTGTGCTATACTGAAGCCAACTTTCACAAGGTCAAACACCTTGTAACACTTTTTCACCTTTGTACTTTAAACTGTCAACAGCCTTGGTTTTGGAGAAATCAGGTATTTTTCCTTTGTTTTCAACAAAAGCCAATCGCTGACAAAAAGCAGACTGATCTACCCTTCAATTTTCAAGGCTCTTTTCAAAACAAGTATAGTATAATATTACACTACACTATATAGCTACCAGCAAATTAAATGATGTGGAGGATTTCCGAGGGAAGCTCCACAAAATGGACTAAATTCTGCCACCCCTCCCGAGCAGTTATCTTCAGACAGGAAGATAGCTCAGTATTACACCGATACACTATATGGATACATATATTCATATATTCAACAGACTTCTAAAATCTGTTTCAAAACTTACAAGAACAATGCTGTGAAATTTTACACTAAATTTTGAATTGTCATCTCAACACATTAAAATTTTCTTCATTTTTCATCACTTACAAATTCAATTATTCCAAGGAAGAGTGACTTAAAACACTTTGTTTTAAAATTTAAAGTATTATTTTCTCACAAGGAAGTTTTTTATACCATTATAGAATTCTTCTCCAAGGCTTGAAATTTTGAATGTTGGTCTCGATGAAAATTCCAGAAATCAGCAAGCATGATGTAATTGCATAGATATATGATTTTATGTTTTCCAGAAACATATATATATATATATATTCATGACTAATATTTATAAATAAAATGAAGTCTACAAATGTTTATTATGGTAAACATCATATTGTTAATGGCCTCCCAGGGCAGACTGAAAAACAATAGATGCACTGGTGCATATCACCCACCCGCCACACATCATAAAAGATTTAGTCAGTGCCAGGCATATCTGTGATCAGACAGTAATTAATGACACACCGCTTCCCAAACACTGAATGAAATAAATCACCAAACTATCCAGACCGTGATTAATGGTGATTCAAACAATACTCCTACTGAAATCTGTACTACGTTAGAATATATAGCTAGAGACACACTCTGAGTTCTTAAGTCAGACACTGTACTGAGAGCCAAATTCCAAAACTATAATCTTTTTACCAAAATTTATTTACAATTAATACATTCTTTTTTAAATTGGTACAAACGAGATTTTAGTACCCCCCACTATTTTTTTGCCTATAAGCTTATCGAGTACAATGCATGATTAAGTATCTGTGCTATATAGCACACCATTGAGCCAATGATTAAGCAGTATTCTGCGGAGTTGTCAACACACATTATATGTGTACTGGTATGTTTACATTAAGAGGTCACCTTGAATTGATTTGTAAATAGTCCCGAGCTTTGGTACCCTACAACTGAACCTGTCCATTGATCCTATCCTATTGGACTGGTGACAAAACTACCGTAGATAAATACATCAAATCAAGTGTTTCACACTAGAAAATATAAATACAATTGTAATAGGTGTTTTGTATGTATACACAGGGTTTAGTGTCCCTCGGTATTGATTTTGAAAACATGTGCAAATTTATCAGTTAATGATAAACATGAGATGTATATCTATGTACATCTGTGAAACATAATATGATACATATCATCATATGTCAATAATATGGTAAAACATTCCTAGAATTAAGATAAATACATTCATTAAAAAACTAAAAATTAGCAATGAGCCAGTTAAGATATTTCACATGAATATGTTCAAAATGCTACCAATAAATATCAGTCTGACTTCAATTCAAATAAAATCAGTTCCTTGCCATTTTACAATAACAAAGTTCTTTTCTACAATTACATGTATGTATATAATTATCAAGTATATACATTTAAAAATACAACATTAAGAACTTAATATTGAAAATAATTTAATCTGTCAAATCTTACAATTTAAGGCACACTTTTAAACATTTATCCACACAAATTATGGAACACTTACATAATTAAGACATGGACTGTAAAAATGATGTGATTTAGAAGAAAAAAAATCCGCCTCACTTGAGATCTGACAAAACCTTAACCAGGAAAAAATCTAACAATTTTGTCAACACAAATATATATATATGAGAAAAATATATATTGTAATTATTTTTTGGTTGTGTAAATATTAAAACAATTTCACATGGACATATTTATAATGAATCTGATCTGAGTAAGGCCTAAACGCTTTCAAGCTACGACATCACCTACATCAACTAAACCACAAAAGACTGTCCTGTATTGGCCTGTTCTAATTAGCCAAAAAATCATTTGGTCATCATGATGAATAAGGTCTGTAAACATTTTCACCAAAAACAGTTCAACAATAAACTTGGTTTTGTATGAGTTTACTTTTGGTGAAAAAAAAACATATGAAAACATCACAGCAGGTAACCATACCACAACTTGTAAACAGAGTAAAAGTTAAGTTGTATTACACATAATCATTTTAAAATAAATAAATTTCCTTAGACAATACCAGTGCCAAATGAAGGGCTTACCTGATCATTAAGCAGTCCTTTACACAATGTATTGTAGTAGCACTCCCAAGATTTCCAACATATTACAAGAGTTCCTGGTACAAGAATGAAACTATATATACGTGTATGATGTGTTTTGACAGAATGTCATGCTGCCTGATCCAAATCGGTGTTATGACTGGGTTTTTCCAACCTATCCTTCTACCGTTTATATATATATGCTGACATGGACTTTGGGACCATTATATACTGCCTGTATTGTAAAGAGGTCCACATACACAGGTGTTTACTTAAAACTAATTCTAAGACTGGGTCTGAATTAAGAAGTCAAGATACACAAGTTACAACTGGTAAAAACCAAATGGAGTGTGTGTAAATGCAGTTGGTACATATACCTGGCTAATAATATATATAATATACATGTATGGTAAAATATGGCATTATCGACTTAACATTGGGAACATAGCCCATGTACATGTCATTAGCCACACCAGGGTACAGTATACTACGTTGGTACAGTAATGTAGTATAATGTATGTCTCATACCACACCAGGGTACAGTAACGTAGTACAATGTACGTGTCATACCACACAAGGGTACAGTAACGTAGTAGAATGTATGTGTCATACCACACCAGGGTACAGTAACCTAGTACAATGTATGTGTCATACCACACCAGGGTACAGTAACGTAGTACAATGTACGTGTCATACCACACAAGGGTACAGTAACATAGTATAATGTATGTGTCATACCACACCAGGGTACAGTAACGAAGTACAATGTATGTGTCATACCACACCAGGGTACAGTAACGTAGTACAATGTATGTGTCATACCACACCAGGGTACAGTAACATAGTACAATGTATGTGTCATACCACACCAGGGTACAGTAACGTAGTACAATGTATGTGTCATACCACACCAGGGTACAGTAACGTAGTAGAATGTACATGTATTACCACACCAGGGTACAGTAACGTAGTACAATGTATGTGTCATACCACAACAGGGTACAGTACGTAACATAGTACATCTACAGGTGTCATACATGTACCACACCAAAGCCAGAATTTCCCCTGGCCTTTAAAAATCATGCCATGTAATTGTAACTCAGGCTTACCACACCAGGGTACAGTAAGATAGTAAATGTGTATGTAAGAATGTAAACCTGTTAAATACAAGCTGCAATATAACTGTTGCCTAAAGAGATCTTATCTTATTTAGACTTAAACTTGATCTGTTGAGCGCAAGATTAATAAGCCAGAGCTCGAGGTGCCATGTTCAATCTCAATTTAATCAGTCATAAGCTCTGTTACATTGGCACCCATGTAGGGACTCGGAAAGTATACTCTTTGCTGCTTGCGAAAGAATCGTTGTTACCCCTTGAGGATGAGATCTTTCCTGGAAGGAGAGTTTGTAACCCTGGTAAAAAAGTAAGGCTTGATCAGTCAAGCATAAGGCGAGTAAGCCAGAGGTCCTGATTCAATCCCAAGCAGAGTCAGTGATTTAAATTAAAATAATCATGCACTCTGTTACTTGAAGTTGAAAAGTGGAGACCAGATATGAAGTTAAAACCTAAGAGCACAATTACTTTGTGTCGAAAATTGATAACTAATCATAAATGTGCTAATGTAATGGCATTTTATTTCTTATTTTACTTTCTGAAAAAATGAAAATGAAAACTTAACATGAAGAATTTTTTTTTAAATAAACTGCTGACCAATCAACCACTCTTCTTTAAATCTGTCATTTTACTTTGAGAATCTGTCACATGCTCTCTACACAAACATAGTCTGTCTTCTGGAGTAATATCCCAGATCACCATTTGTCCTTGACAGTTGATTCATTCCTTCGGTTTGTTGAGACATGGTGACGGTTCTGCAGTGAGAAGCCTTCACGGATACTCAAGTTAATGATACAGTTATAAATATGCCAGCCAAAACACTAAGTCTGACCATGGCCATTTGACACTTGTTACTTTCAAGTGCCGGTTCACATTTAAGAAAAATTTTAACTGAAAGTAACCATCTCTGGTTTGACTTTGAGCAAGTATCTACAGTACATACTGCAGTATGACCATTTTCCGTCATTCAAGTCCAAAAATAAATTTTGTTGAAAAGCATTTAGACACAGTGTTGCTCCACTTCTACCAGTTGACTGTTGTCGCTGATGTGTTTCAGTTATTTTATTTTGTTCTTACATGTTTGCTTCTTTGTCATTGTCCGATTCTGCATCATAAGACCTACTGGAGAGTGACCTGGGCTATTTTGCACCACTTCACTCCCTAACACATGGTCATAGTGCATTTTAAAGGCTAACTACAGATGGGTTCCAAGCTATAAGTATTAGACTCATTCCACCAGACACTTGATTACAGTGCATTCTGTGGAATAGCATGTAAAGTCAACAAGAGTTTGGTTGAACCAGACCAGGTGCATAGCCTGGCATACACCATATGGCTTCCACATCATTTTGTCAAGATAACATTTTTTTCATTTGATTATTTTCAAGAATTCATTCTTTTAATAATATCATATAATATTGATACAGATATTCCAGTGGATGATTTCCTGGCAAACCCTACATTAACTTGCAATGTAGGTCTTTTCATCATCTAGATTTTATCACTCCCAAAGTTTAAATAAAACACCTGTATTAGAATATAATATTAATAGATTATATACATCTGCATATTGTAAAATTTCTCACCTATTTATATCCCTCTGAATTGCTCAAATGTCGCCTCTGTGTATCTTGAATTACCAAAATATCCTGGGGAGGGAGAGCCCCCGTACCCCCTACTGAGAGGTGGGATCAAGCCCTTATAACTATGATGAGTATTGTTAGAGATCGCATTTTCACTTCAAAATTGACATTGACAGTTAATTCATCTAGTAGCAGGAACAATTTCATAAATGTTGTGCATGAAATGTGCATTTACTTTGGTAATTCTTTCTATGGGAATCAATTGTTAACGTGAATTACAGTATGACAGGTAAATTGGAACACTGGCTTCAAGCTGATTTCAGTCTTTTCTTAATTATAAGCACCCATTTTATATCCACTGTATAAAGACAAAAAAAAGTTCTTGGAAGAAGAAAAACTGGTGACAAAAAAAAACTGTTTAAACTTTAAGTAGTTATAAAACATATTAATTTGTCAAATATCAAGATTCACTTTCTGACAGAGTTTTCAACCAATAAGAATCAGTCTGATTATGGCTTGAATTCATACTCAAGTCTTGAGCCGCACTTCGTAATTAGTCTATGATTATTCATTCCTAATTTCCTACAATTATATATGATAATCAAAGGCAAAAATATGAATTTTTAAATTTTGATATCAACCATGGGTACAATATTTAAGTTGGGTTTTACACGTGATTTGATTTCTCATTCTCTACGTTCGTCGTGAGTAGGCCATGCGGTCATTGATTATCAACGCCGCCACAACAAAATTTCTGGGGTAAATAAATATGCATAATAAATGACACCAAGGGAAGACTGATTATCTAGATTTAAACATGAACAAGAAATCAATAGAGCGCAGTTACCTTCAGGTTCTTTTTTCTTTCACTTTCATTCCTAACATTTGGTGCTCCCGGTCGGTAGGCATGCGGTATGGCGGGTGAAATCTGTAAACAGCGTGAACGATGTCAAGGTCACTTCAAAACCGGAAGCGCAACTACGAATGTTATACCGTAAATAACATACAAGTTCCGTTTTGCGCCTTTATATTTTCAAGTGTAGATTTCTATACTGTACAGTAGCACACTTTCCTATAGTATGACAGTAACAAAACCATTATTGTTTTTAAGTTTGATGATTATGGCCTTCATAGGCATTTATTAATCATAAATATAAGACATCGAAGGTTCATATCGTGGTTTTGTTTAACTGTTTTAAAAGTTTATTATCGGATAAAGGCCTAACGTTAAACAATTTTTGTTATTGGTCGAACGTTCGAGGTTCGACAAATAACAAAAATGTTAATATCCGATAATAAATTATAAATAATCACGATAGGAACATTCGAAGTGTTATATAATAGGACTAAGGCATTTCGTCTAACTCCTACCCATAAAACATTCAAGAGGCCGCCGACAACATTGCGCTGGCTGTTGTACACGGCGCCTATCATCTCTCGCCGTGTCAGCATTGTTGGACTACAATAGATATAGTTAAAACTAAATGTAGATCTGGTGTTGATGTTAGATGTTATTATAAGATGATGTTTTTCACGCTTCATGATCGGCTTAATTAAATTGTGCCACGTGATTAACAATACTGACAACCATTTTAACCGACTCTGAAAAAGGTTAAGTGGGTGTTTCATTGGCCAATATCTTGCCTCCATTGAAACCACAGGGACATGGCACCATGTGACTGAAACAGACGAAAAATACATTTATCACTAATTAGTGTTCCTCTCCATTAGTACATGATTGTACAAGTATTCCTATCTAATTAGTAAATGCACAAGTGTTCCTCTCTATTAGTACATGTACAAGTGCATGTTCCTCTCTATTAGGACATGTACAAGTGTTCCTCACTATTAGTAAGTGTACAAGTGTTCCTCTCTAACTAGTAAATGTACAAGTGTTCCTCTCTATTAGTACATGTACAAGTGTTCCTCTCTATAAGTAAGTGTACAAGTGTTCCTCTCTAATTAGTAAGTGTACAAGTGTTCCTCTCTAACTAGTAAATGTACAAGTGTTCCTCTCTATTAGTACATGTACAAGTGTTCCTCTCTATTCGTACAGTCATAATTAAGTTATAATTACACTATTATAGCCACTTGATTTCGGTGTACGTGTATCGTCCTCGGTCGATTTTTTTTCTCGGGTTAATGAAACCATACAGGAACATGATCTTGGTATCGACGTTATCAAAAGACTATGTACTTTTATATCGAACAACTTTCCAGAAATTCTCGTTGGCTAAAATATGGTCACATGGAGGTTGATATTTTTATATATTAACTTGATGTTTCTATTTTAAGAAAAAACTAGCTTATTTCGCTTATGATGTCATATTCATTGTGACATCCTATACCCCAATGTAGCAATGATTTCCTCGATCAATATGTAAATATAATGAAATTCCACCTATTTTGCGAACAAGATTCATAATAGTTTTTTTTTCTTGCAAAACTGTACAAGTCTTATTTGAGGCGTAGCCCCGATTTTTCTATAAACATTTCTACCCAATATATGATTTGCAGTGTTAACTGATGATGGAATTCTTTGCTTGAATTCTTGTGAAAAATGGTTAATTGGCAAATTTTAGGAGAGGCGCGCGCCAGCTGCGCCCCGCCTGGATCCGCCTATACCAACACACTGAAAACGCCATGTAATAATTTCCTGAAACGTTATTTTCACATTCGCAGAAGCTACCTGACGTTGTTATAAGTAAAGTGCCCGGATGTTGTGTTGCTTTATTACGTCAACCGATTTATAGTGATAATTATGTCGGCCATGCCTTGATACGAAACTCGTGTGCAAATTCAAGAACATCATACTGTACGGCATTTAATGCGTCTATGTAATGCTACAGATGACATGAGATATTGCCGTGTTCCTTTTTCTGTTTATTTTTAGAATAATAAATCGTCCAACAATATTATTGTTCATGGCTTCTTATCAGTATCGGTGTGGCGAGAAGAACTCCCACACGGCTCTTATACCAGATGTTTATCTCGCTCTCGTAAACACGCTCCCCGTACGACCTAATATCAGGACTCTGGATTGTCAAACTGGCAGAAAGACTAGCAAATACATACAAAACTTAACAATAATCTTAATATAGCTCATATGACATTTTCATATCTTATCGTGGCACGCTACGAGATAAAAATAAATAGGAAGTCCGAAAGAGTCCAAGTAAAATTACCTTCACGAAATATCAACGTGCATACCGGATATATTTCATGACGTACAGAAATTCATAATTTCCGTCCGTAAACATGTTGTTATGCTTTGGAAGTGTATCAATTAATTCGTGTAAGATAAGAAATGCTTCCTGGTCTATTCTTAATTACCTCCCTTAGTACCATTGCTTTCCACTACTGGCTTGGTCACTAATTAATTTTGATATACATGTATATATATGATATAAGGATTCGAAGCTGATAATAAGGTACGAAGAAGCAAAAGAATTGTCCCTTTCGTTACTCGGACAATCAATGACTGAACACCCATAAAGTAATGCGTACTAAAACTGATTCATCAAATAACCTCATTTTTATAACATAGAAATAACACAATAATGATTGTATATGCACAAAAGTATGAGGAATATATGTAATTCAGGCAAGCAACACATACTTTTATATTCATGAACAAACTGTGTTGGTAGGTCAAAGGAGCGTCCTTGATTTTGGTTAATTTCAATCGACTTTTTTCACATGGACTACCTAGCTGCCTCTCCAAAGCCTGTTTGTCTTTTAATCGGGATGTGTGCTCTTTAACATGATAGTAAATAGTCGACTGTAGACCTTGTCATACAACTATGCCCGAGAAGAATTAGTCTTTATTTGTGAACTACTTCAAATACAGAGGACATCCCATTATCTCGTGTCAGATAAATATAATAATAGAAAACAATCCCCGAGATGTTTATTCTGTACTTGTCAATAATCTTTCAAAATGAAAATGATAACACAATTTTTGTTAAGTTTTTTCTAAAGGTACGTGTGTACATTAATGATAATCATGGCAACACTTCAGCAAAACATCGACTGAATCGGTTAACCTGCGGACCAGGGAAAACGAGAGTAGTCGACCCTTGACTTTATTTGCTGGATCAAATCTGAGACCTCTTAAATCCTGTTTCCGGAGGTCGGTTGACTTTTTGGTATGACAAAGATGGGTCTCCAAATTCTGGTCCATAGAGGTCACAGTTCAAACACTGTTTAATTATTGGTGGCACTTCCGTCTTTTCCATTGCAACCTTATTTTGACCATGTAGAGCAAGGTCTCTCCATGATCTACATCTACTTGGTATTCCACGTCACCTTCTGACCTGTGTTGTTTCCGAAAGTCTTTATTGAGATGACTATTTGTCCATCTCCAATTTCCACTAAGATGTTATGGGAGCATTATATTTTTTTAAAGCCACATACTCCCAAACAACCTAAAAATCAAGTTGCACAAGTGTATTAATGGCAATCCAAGATGCTCATTCACGCTCTGCCATCATTAAAATGACCACTGGCCTGGACGCTTGACCAAGGTTTCAAGGTTTTATTGGTTCACTCTGACACACTGACGTGTGTAACAAGAGGTCATACATGTTATATAATATTACAACATGGCGTACTGAGATTTACATTTATGAGATTCATGAAAATGTATACATGTATAATATAAGTACATAACAATATAAGTAATGGTACAAGTACAATTGAGGAGCATGGTTTGGTAAAGGAGTAAATATTACTTTGCAATTAATTTACTTAACCGGGGTATTTATAGTGAGATTTGTCACGGAGCCGAGAACAAGGCCATAACAACGTGCACTGCACATGAACTACACACATGGCCATTGTTTATAATTGTTTAATAATGCTTATTCGCGTAATACCCATGTAACAGAACAAAATAAACAAACATGGCTTACATTTAAATGCTTAATTTTAAAGTGCGGCAATATGCATACAACAAAACATCGATAAAATTTTAGATCAGTGAAGTTGACAATGTTCAAAAGCTAACCAGCAATCCAATAGACGTCCGGAAAAATCGGAATTCGAGTCTATTACCTTTTCTTCTCTCGTTAAATTCCAACGACTCGGGTTTTGCGGATTCCCCTCACTTTTGCGTCTTGTGTTTGGCAGAATCTGTCTGCGTTTTCGCAGGTCCACGCTTGCGGCGTTCCGCCATTTTGTATGGACTGTAAAACCCGCCGTTGCTTTGTGGGACTAATTTTCAGTGAAACTTGGTCCGGCAGCCACAGTTATTATTTTTGGGAATTCCCCGTATACTTTCATAAATACACATTTTCTTTCAGTTTCTGATTCACGATAATCTGTTAGGTATGTATCATGTCCGAAAACTGTAAAAAGCTCAGAATGTAAACATTGATACATGTATGTTTCTTCGTGAGTATGTGGCTTCAATGACCATTCATTACGGTAAGTCATCTTGGATTTGGAATCTACAGCTAGACTGTTCAAACATGTCACCATCAGACAAACCGACAGGCTGTATACTATTTTTGATTCGGATTTCGCTATTGTAAAACTGGGCGAACGCGCGTTGTACTAAGAAAATGTCAGTGCAAGTTAGAGAAAGATAACAATTCAATAGTTTGTGTGTCCATTGTGAGCATTGAGCAAAAACATGCACCTTCGATCTTTGGATCCAACTTGTTGATTTCAACCCGATCTTAGGGATATCGTTCCACTCCCGCAGTGAGACGGTTCTCACACAGCCTTTTGTACGATGGCCGATGTGAGCCATGTACTTACAACAACAACAATGATAATGGTGTACATGCAATTCAATTCAATTCATTTATTGACTTTAGGTCTATGACCCATCAGTACATAAATTAATATACATGTATTTATATATGTATATATATATATATGAATACAACATGTATTATAATAAAATTACAAAACGTAATTGACTTATTATAATTAAATACGGAAACCGATTAACCGACATATGTACTATATTATGAGGAATATTAATCAACCATATTGTCTACTGGCAACATCAGCAAAAAAATACATTGTAACCACTTAATCTTACAAGGGCTGCGCCCAATCACAGAATTGATACTAATTATAATACACTGTTACCGAATAAGGATTCTAGGAGAACTTTTATAACAGTCAGTCAGAGAGACATGGAAAACAAAGTATCAGATAATACCATTTGGTAAACACGACAGACGGACACCGGGAGGTTCAACAATGTATAAGCACACTATTATGCAATAACGTGTTACAGTACATCAAAACTCAACACCTACACAAACCGAGTATATTTACACAATTCTGCAACTAAAAGCTTCTTTGATAAATCTTCCTAGCAAATTCAATTCTTTAAGACTATTTGTGTTCAGTAATTCTATTACTTTGAAGACTGAAGGTTTTTTCCAAAAATATTTCTTTATATATTTTCCTCTAAGAGTTGAATATTTTTGACATACGAGTAAAAAATGAAATTCATCCTCAACTTCTAAAGAATTACAGTTAATGCAATACCTATGACACCTGGAAATATTCCTAAAAAGTATTTTGGAATTAGCTTTGTCCAAAAATACTTGTCATACTTGTTAATGCAATTTTTGGGATAATGAAGGACGGGCCAATATTACAATTTAGTTCATGGTATGTAATACAGAAAGATATTTATTCTATTAATTTATTGACGACCTGTGGAAAATAAATTAATTGAATTTGTTAAATTTCAAATGTACAACTATATACTACATGGACGTGTGTGCCGACATGTCACTTTGTCAACTTTTAAATGTACAACTATATACTACTTGGACGTATGAGCGGACATGTCACCTTGACACTTTGTCAAGATTGCATGTACAACATTATCATTGTTGTTGTTGTAAGTACATGGCTCACATCGGCCATCGTACTTTTGTAGTAATAATATGCCCATATGACCGCGCTCAACGACGCAGCATTTTGGAAGTCGTTCATTCTGGTAAATGCTGTTAATTGGCGAATCCCAAAGTTACTTGTATTTTACCATCTAACTATAATATAGAGTTATTAAAGGTGTATAGAACGTGCCTCTGATGCACAATATCAATACATAAAAGTCATATTTCAGCAAAGCTTCTCACGGGTGTTGTGACTGCACAGATGATTTTGACTGTCTAGTCATTTGTACAACACTCATAGGGTGTGTTCCGTATGTTACTTTAATTTGATTGTATATTATACAAGAATGCAGCCACGCTAGGATAAGCATGCAGATTACTTCCTTAGAGAGGTATATAAATAGAAAGCCTACGTGATACTTAGCATGTGAGTGTGCGGTTCGGATGTAAACAGGGCGAGTGGCAGACCGTGAACGGGGTCAACATCCAGCTAACTCATCACCGACTAATGCTATCGGGGTCGCGAGGAAAAAATTGGAAACCCTAGTTCTGCTGCGATAAATACAACTTATCATCGATTTGAAATGAGATAACTACATGCATAGCTTCAACATTCAAACCTACTGGAGATTTATTAGTTGGACAAACAATCCGTATGTACGATTTAGTGATTTTGTACAAAACGACAGGAGCAGATATATATTCTCATGGTTTCCATCGATGTATGATTTGATTATTCAATCAATAATATATCATGAAGCAATACCTATTTGAATCAATATTAATCTGTTTTCCTACACCGCTCGTTTCGTGAAGACATTCCGACGTTCACCTGATCATCCCTACTCCAATAATATTAGAGGTTTACACGACAGGAAACTTTTGACAGGCTGTCATGTAACCTCTAATCACCACCGCGCATAAAACCTGTTGCTGTGACCCACCTAATTAAAGTCGTTTAAAAGTTATCTTTACTCACATTTCATATGATCTGACCTACCTTATTCTATTTATCTATCATAAATACACAAAGTCACACAACGTGTGTCCATATCTATATCCAAGATCAGTGATTATTAGCCTCTTTTGTCGTTTAAGCGTAGGTCCTATTTGTATATACCGCCATACTTGTTTTGATTGTGACCTCTCGAGGTTATTTCCGGTTTATCCAAATATGGAGTTGAAATAGACGAAACAAACGAAACGATGTGAAAATATTACGCTACGTTTTCCGTTTTATTTGCATTCCGTATTTTATAATAACCGGAACAGCAAAGTTGTTTCAGTGACCCAATATTTAACACAGTAGGTTGGAAGTGAATTATTGTGGATATAATTATATTTAAGAGGTGTCCATCAACAGTTTGTGCATAAATGGATTGATACTTCATCAACAAGTAAGCGTACACATATTTGTTAACATAAATTATCGTTTTAGATGGTTTATGACACTTTTTCGTCGCGCCCTAGAATCAGGGCGCTGGCAGCTACAAGAAAAACACGCTGAGGGGATATGAGGTCGCAATATCCACCAATGTAATCAGGTGGAATAAGACCTCATATACGTATAGGAGTAGATCATCCCCTGACATGTCCTAATTTCGCCGTGTGGAACTGATAACCATGCTGAATAAAACAACACAATTAGCCACGTACTACTTGTATATTAATCATTGTGGTTGTGCATGTACATGTATTGATAATTAGATGTGTTTTTACTTATTCATGATTCGTGACGATCCATTGTTTGTCCTGGATAGATATCAAAACCTTCACCCGAGCTTATCGATCGAGACATGTGCTTAGTACGCCTGTTCGCGTAGCAATTCTACACTTATGATGTAACAACGCCCGTCCGACCGTTTGCTACATTCGTTTGAACTTTCCGCCAAATCAATTCAGATTCTAATCTTCTCAAACTTCATACGTCTTGGAAACCTAACGTATATTGGATTTCCTGTACAAAGGGCACGTGTTCACACCATCGTTATTATAGCTATTATAAATGGAACAATGGACGGTTTCCGCACAGTAATCTGAGTTGGTGAAAGCTAAAACTTCAAACACTGCTAGCATGTGATTTCTTTTCATGCCCGAAGTTTAACGTGAAGGTCAAACGTGAAGGCAGTTGTAATTATTAGTAGAAAGAAGTTATTTCTACTCTGACAGAACACATGATATCTTCGGCGAGACAAAATCTTGCATCAGGCGAAGTCGCATTGGCGACACTCTGTGGCCAGTTACAATCCAAACAATCACGTTAGTTTTACACAAGTCGTACACAACTTCTTTCCGTACCAAGGGCGCATGCCCAGGATTGCTTTTAATGGGGTCGGCAGGACTCTATAATTATTTCTATTTATAGTGACGATGACCTTGAACTTTCACCTGAAAGCAATCCCAAGGCGTTTACATAAGCAAAAGGACGACACTGTCTGACAAAAGGAAATTAGATTAATGGCCGGAGAAACAAGCATCATAATAGTACCTGACCTAGAGTGCCTGTAACGACACTGACTGAAAAACAAGCTTCATAATAGTACTAAAAGTATCTGACCTCGAGTTCCCGAGACAACATTGACTGAAATACGATCGTCATAATAGTGTCTGACCACCAAAGATGGTGACGTGTTTAATCAAATCGACGTAATGATTTATATGATATACAGAAAATGTCACAAGTGCTGACTTATATTTATATAATAACAAAATGCAGTAAGGAATAGCGAGTAAACCATTCCATTTACATGCATAATGTCATTTAAACTTTGCATTCGTGTGAAGTCGTGACTAATATAACCGAGGGTTCTGCAACTCCCTTACCGCCACAGAAACTCGAGGTCAAATACTATAAGAATAGACTAATTCCTGTGACGACATTGACTGAAACACGAGCGTCAACCTCGAGCTCCTGTGACCACATCGATGTTTAGAGGTTGGTTTACTCGCTATTCCTTTTAGTATACTGTTATAATAAACACGTATAGGTCAGCAATTGTGACATGTTCTGTATACCACATCAATCATTACCAAACAAAAAACATACATGAAGTTACAAAATCTTCCATGGTAGCACGGGTAAAGGTGAATGACACGGAACTTTATTTATAGTAACTCCAAAGGAACCCGTAATAGCCGGGTCAATAAATCTTAGTAAAGTTACGCATACATATCGCGTAAACGCTCACAACAAATCTTGTAATAATTAATTATGCATATATATATATTGATATACAGTTAAAAAGTTTAAGGTGAACCTTACGGACGAAAAATATGCATTTAAAAAGAATAAAAAAAACACGACACAGCAGCTAGCGCTTTCGTCACGTCTAGGTGACTCTTCAGAATTGATATACATATATAATTAAAATTATCGATAATTGTATTCTGATGTCGTTTCCCTGTAGCTCCGAGTCATCCTCCTTTCCTAAAACGTATGACAGTGTTGATTATTCATTATAAACAACCAATATAATATTTACATGAAACATTTACAAAATGTAAGTAAATTATAATAGATATAAAGTATATTAGAATGTATAACGCCTTTGGTTGGGATGTCATAGAATTAGTTCACAAACCATTCCGGACCGTCAAAATAGAGTATCAGATTACTAACGCACGTGTTGGAGTACCTCTACACTTCCAAACAGGTTGTGGCACAGATGTTGAGGTCGACGTCTATCGGTGAGGCCCCGACTGATAGCCTATTATGTTTACCTTGACCTGGCGAACAGCTACCCCAGACATGATCAGGTTCCAGCGCCTCGTGTTATATGACCCATGCTTTGTTGCCTAGTCCGTTACCAGTCGCGTTGATACACTTGTGGTTACCTGGGCTGTGTTACCGTTTTAACCATATAATACCTAATATTGACACCACAGCAGAAAAGAACAAGTAAGAAAGACAAAATACAATATCAAGATCAAGAAGGATGAATGGGGAGAGGAGCTCAATTTTATACCTAAGCAGAAAGCACATAAGAAAAACCCGATTAAGCTTCTGTAAGGGGTTACTTTTAGTAGCCTCCTTCATCCAGATGTATACAATATAGATCTAATTTGTTTGGGTTTCCAAAGTTCCATATCCCTCATGTAGAAAAATTAAACACAGGAGAAACTCCGATCATTAAGAGGGTATTAGTCGCCTCATACTACATGAAGCAACACACAACATTCTCCTACTCCTGCACGGCTTATGGATTTGTGGACGGGCCTTTTTATCACTGAAATCTGTTAGGCTATTTTAGTCTAAACCTAATTCTGAGTAGTACATATGTATTTTCAATTTCCTGTAAACTACTTTCGCTTTCGGTTCCTTCTAATATGAACCGTCAGTGCATCAGAAAGTTGAGCGTGTTTCTCGAGTTTCAATTTTATCTATAAAATTACAATATTGAAAATATTATATGATTATGAAGTATATTTTTCTATCGTTTGATTTTCAAGCATATGCATCACAAAAACATAGTTTTTAATACGGGAAGGCGTTGTTAAATAGTCAACACGTCATTAACCAGGAACATGGAGGACGTGGATGCTCAATGGGAACCGGGATACAATGAAAAATCCTGTAGGTAAGATATTTCCTGTGAATTTATTCAGCATCATCCCAACCCATCTCTTTTACTCGGAAGTGAAAGTATTAGTTGTTTTACGGATATTTCCACTTATAAAACGTCAAGATAGAAATATTCAGATGTATATATACATTCAATATATTCTTATCGTGAATTGATTCATTTCAATGCTTTAGTACTATCAGGTGTGATAGGTGTGTTGTGGGTAAGATGTTTTCAGGGGTTTAACGTCCTCGCAACTGCCAGGGTCTTATGAGTATGAGCGTCAACAAGACACCTACCGTAAGAAAACAAAGAACAGAAATACAGATTATCGGGGAAATGGTTTAAGATACAATCAGCAGCACACATAGAGAAAGAAAACAAAGAACAAAAAAAAAAAAAAAAAAAAACAACAACAGATTAGCGAGGAAATAGATGAAAGGTTTAAGATCCAAAGTGTTGTAAGGAGATATATAATGGTCTCTTCAATGTCCCTTAATTAGAAGACACGGAAGAAAATCTACGATTCTTCAGGAGTCCAACTTTTAGTCTTCTACGAGCAACATGCAGTGGGTTACAGCGACCGGACTATATTAGAGCAAAGAAATAACTAGAATGATTCTAGAGGAATGTTAACTTTGTAGCGGTATTAAACTATTTGTTTAGAAATTGGGTACGTTGATGAGTATTTATTTTCTTGTTCAAAAGATACTGTTGAATGTATTCTTACATGAAGCATGATGGCCTTTTCAAACTTACAGAAATACCATTCAATCGTAGACACTTCATTTGTATGGTGCCTCTAATCTTATAATAATAAATTGATTAATTTATCAACATCATCTTTATCATAACTTTGTATAAACGTGTACTAGTAAATATGGCTCTAGAAGCATGAATATTTACGAGAATAAAGTAGAAATGTTTCATTTCTTGCGCAACTCCTTGCGATAAAATACGTTATTCATCGTACATTACCGCGTTACTTTAAGTACATGTGAACATCATCAGCAAAATGCTAGTATTCAAGTCTTACGCTGGCTGTTAAGTTAATCATTAAAACTAAAACTATTATTCAAGTCTAACGCTAGCTGTTAAGTTTATCAACAAAATACTATTATACAAGGTCTTACGCTCGCTGTTAAGTTTATCAACAAACTACTATTTTACAAGGTCTTACGCTGGCTGTTTAGTTAATCAGCAAAATACTATTATACAAGGTCTTACGCTGGCTGTTAAGTTTATCAACAAACTACTATTATATAAGGTCTTACGCTATCTGTTAAGTTTATCAACAAACTACTATTATACAAGGTCTTACGCTAGTTGTTAAGTTTATCAACAAACTACTATTATACAAGGTCTTACGCTAGCTGTTAAGTTTATCAACAAAATACTATTATCCAAGGTCTTACGCTAGTTGTTAAGTTTATCAACAAAATACTATTATTCAAGGTCTTACGCTGGCTGTTAAGTTTATCAACAAAATACCATTATACAAGGTCTTACGCTGGCTGTTAAGTTTATCAACAAACTACTATTATACAAGGTCTTACGCTGGCTGTTAAGTTTATCAACAAACTACTATCATTCAAGGTCTTACGCTGGCTGTTAAGTTTATCAACAAACTACTATCATACAATGTCTTACGCTAGCTGATTGGTCATTATGAATAATGTTGATCACTCGAAAATCCTAAAAAAACAAATAAATAATGAATAAGAAATTCTACATCTCTCGTCGTTATAGCTAGATAATTATTGTCTGAGATAATTAATTCGAGTTATGTAAATATGAATATATCTAGAAAGGTAGTCGCTCTTTTGGTGAACATCGAAATCTTTGTCATTGTAAGTGACCGACAGTTTTACTTCACGTCCTCTGCTGTCACTATACCATGACGCCACATAAATCGTTTTAGGTAATATGAGATAGGTATATTTATAACTGTATACATATACTAGTAAACCAGACTACGGTAATCGTGCGATAAAAATGTGTCAACTCAGGTTAATGTGTGTCGGAGATGTAGTATCTTCATGGAGTCAAAGTTCCATAAACAAGACACTTACAGTCAATGTTTATCAATACCTACATCCAGAGAGGCAAATAAGACAAGCGGATGCGCAATAATGAACATTGCATATGGCGGTGATGCAGTTTCATAATATACTCCTGTACAAAACATGTCTTCAGTTGAGCTGAATAAGCGCGTTAAAAACAGTTGTCATCGTGCAAATAAAGATCGTTATGATTTTTGTTTTCGATTGATGTCTGTTTATGCATTCTCAACCCCTACGACTGTCGAGCTATCGCTTTACCATCCGATCATAATGGATATATCTAACTTTTAAATGTTCATTCTATAAGATAGCCATATACATACATATAGGTTGTGTGTGTGTGTGTGTGTGTGTGTGTGTGTGCGTGTGTGACAATAAGACAATATATTGTAAATTCATTTAATAGATACAAATCTGAAAGTTTCATTATCAAAGATATTATTTACATAATTATATCCTTTTGATAATTAACATGGATTTGAATGCTGTTTAATTGACCAATTTTAAGACTCCTTTATCTAGACTTCTGACAATTCAGATCACACAATATCACAATAGACATTGATACAATTGTCATAATGAAACTTGGTTATGCTGGGCCGATGAAATGGTTTCCTAGACATGTCCGCCCTGACATATGACACAGGTAATGTTTTAAAGTAATGTGTTCTGATGAACTGCGGCCCACAGATTAAAATGAAATCATAATAAACATTATTGAAACAGCGTCTTATATCACAGTAAGCTTGATTATATTTAAAGTGAACTACATTGTAAATAAATAATAGTATACAGGTATACAACCTTGTCGTATTGCAATGTTAGACATTAATCTAATAATAGCATATAATAGGATAATATTAGTACTTGATGTATACCAGTACAAAAGATAAACCTATATTCAATATTAACACCATAAGATAGAAATATCTTATTATAGTACATGTATATCACAGAATAATTTTATTGTATTACGTACAAACTCGTGCCACTGCAAGATAATAACCTGGATACAATAGACTTATCTTATTATATACATGTATTACGTAACTATACAAACTCGTGGCATTGCAAGAGATTAACAACATACCATAGAAACATCATATCACAGAATAATCTTATTGTATTATGTAAATATAAAAATGTATATCATACAGAAGACACCCTGGTTTCAGTATATCGCAGAATGATTAAATATATTTTATACTTGTGTCATTACAAAAATCACAATTGTCAACCATTATCACGGTAGACACACAGAATACATAGTAGAAACGTATAAGTAATTTAGTATATCACAGCTCGATCTTCATTATTACGAGGTAGATAATGACAATTACATTAAAGTATATATTAATAGTTTTTATGTAAATGGAGACCACTAAGTGTTAATAATTACAACTCAAGTAAAGGCACAAAGGTCATGAGTCTCGTTTTAAGTTCAGCACGACGATGATGGATCTTGACGATTACTAAGTATAAAAACAACTACTAGACAATAACACACGACGATGATGGATGTTGACGATTACTAAGTATAAAAACAACTACTAGACAATAACACACGACGATGATGGATGTTGACGAATACTAAGTATAAAAACAACTACTAGACAATTACACACGACGCTGATTGCTGGGTAACATTTCTCCGAGTTTAGTACTAAGTATACAAACTCATGTGACATGCAACGAATCCTGTCAATATACTAGATAATAACACACGATGATGACTGGGAGTTATTCGGGTCGTATATAGTATAAACTGGAGGTAGGTAGGAAGCATGTGGCTCCTGGAACGGGTAGGCGAAGTACACCCTGTAAACAAGAAGAGATGTGTATCTTTACACGTTGTACAGATATGTTAGGTAGAACTTAACAGGCAATATCACCGATTAATCGATACTGGAACTATGACTTAAAACGGTGAAACGAGAGCAAAACTTGAACAAAATAGAAATTTGCATTGAAAGTCCTTTGAATAAAAATAAGGAATATGAATAGGTGTCCCACAAGGGTAAGCGTCATCTGCTTCATCAGCGACAACCACCACGCCATTGCGCTATACTTACGATATGGCTTTGATGAAGTGTTACTAAACTTACGATATGGCTTTGAGGAAGTGTTACTAAACTTACGATATGGCTTTGAGGAAGTGTTGCTATACTTACGATATGGCTTTGATGAAGTGTTCCTATACTTACGATATGGCTTTGATGAAGTGTTCCTATACTTACAATATGACCGTGATGAAGTGTTACTAAACTTACGATATGGCTTTGAGGAAGTGTTGCTATACTTACGATATGGCTTTGATGAAGTGTTGCTATACTTACGATATGGCTTTGATGAAGTGTTGATTGGTATACTAACGATATGGCCATGATGACGTGTTCCTATACTTACGATATAGCCATGATGAAGAATAGCATGATGTGTTTCTATACTTCCCATATGGCCCTGAAGTGTGCTGTGCTTACAATATGGTTTTGATGAATTTATCACGGAACTGAATATCCCGTGATTACTATGGATTTGATGAATTGTTGCTATACTTACGATATAGCAGTGATGAATTGTTGCTATACTTACGATATAGCCGTGATGAAGTGTTTGCCAGACATTCCCTGATTAATGATGTTACACCTTTCTTGCTCCACTCCAGACACGCTTCCCTCTACGAAGAGGAACTGATGTGTCTCCACACTGAATATTTGCATCCCTTAAAAATCAAAGAATTGTTTATAGGTCAAAACACAGAAAAAACATTGCAAGGGACACAATCTAATATCGTTAACTAGAACACATATGATATCTTTATCATTTTTCACAAATTTGTACCTGCTACATGATTAACTGAAAAGTTCTATATTTCAACTTTTCCTTTACATTTAATGCTGCTGGTCATTGTTATGTTTCTGAACATGACATCCTTCATTATGCTTTCAAAGTCCATGTTTCTTTATAAACATTAAGTATAGTTAGTTTAACAGTATTTTGTATTAAAAAAGCAACAAAACAAAATATCCACTTAATCAAAGATACTTCCCCACTTTTCGCCGACAGTGTAAGGCCAAAAGGTTCATAACTTCTAGAGAAGTTCCAAATACATGTAGACTGTAACTGATTCTCAAGTCCCTGGGCTATCACTGTGTCATCCGACCGCTTTTTGTGATACATGTATAAACTTACCTGTTACCTTTAGCCATGCTGTTATTCGAAACATAGTTTCGCTCATGGACTCGAAGTCCCTGCGAGATTTTCGAACAGGTAAAAATGTACGAGCACTGAGGTGTCCCGTCTGAGGTGAGGGAGGACCAGGTCGTGTCACGTAAAACACGCGCATTAATTTGATCAATTTCCTGTCAGACAAATTAGTCACGTAATCGTCAGTGGAGTCCGAAGCCACTCTCACTTCACCTACGGAAAAACCAGAGCCCGTTAAAAACCTCTAGGTAAACATACAGTCAGAACAGCAGAACGTACCTACATATTTACAAAAATGTAATTAAGATAGTGCCAGTAGGCGGTAAGGTAATGACTTCAACCTTTGTAAAACAACAAAAAAATATCAATATCGATTCTTGATTCCCATATTTAAGGTAAGAGGATCAAACCTAAACACAAAGAATATATGTAGAGTTCTATGTTGAAAAGATTCTTATCCCAAAGATTCCAATTCGATTCTTATTTTATGATTGCATATAAACCCATAAATAAGCAGAATTTCTAGTAAGATAACAATACATAAAAATAAATCCCTTAAGAGGTCTGGATCATCCTTACACTAAAATACGTGTCACTAATAAAGATATATACTCACCATTGTATTCGGTGTATTTGGTATATTGTGTTTGCAGGTTTACGATGCGAATTCCCTGCAACAAGTAAGGTCATGATTGTAAATCGAAATCCGTAAAAAATTCACTGACTTGAATTCATTAAAATTGTCATCATGTTAGGCCTACAATCCGAAGAACAACTGATTATACCGCCATAATAACGAAACCGTAATTCTAACTCAAAAGTGATGAAGACATGGCAAAATACGAATTAAATATAGATTTGTATGGAGACCCGTGAAAAGGTACGAGGGTAATAAGACCGGGTGTTCCGAGAGCGCAAGCGTCGTTTGCTTCATCGACGACACCTGCCATATAATTCAGGTTAAAGACCGGGAACAGTCACATTCTCAAAATGAGAACTAGATAAAGGTGATGACAGGAAACTATGGTACATTTGTTTCTACTGCCATTATGTTGTCCACTATTGCTATTCTTTTTATCAAGTAATCTCCATTTTTACACATTATACAACTTTACAATGACATTGATACAATGTACGTATCCCTCGTATAAAACATACCTGCTGGTTTGGTATCCAAGTGCTGACACGTGACATAACTTTTGGCCACGTCTCAAATTGACTGGCCTTCATGAGGTCTCCTCTTCGGGTTACCTGAGGTATGAAGTCTTCTATCACTGTAAACAATAGGAGCGATAACAAAGCGATGGCTATTTTTCATTCACATGTTAAAAACTGACATATTTAGTACCATTGATAATTGAAATCAAATGTGTTCTTCGTATGGACACGAAAGCGAGAATATCATTAGCATGGGCACCGGAATGAAAACGCAAGAGAGGAAAACAGAAGGAAACGCGGATAATTATTCTAGTAAGTGCATGTCTTGTTCTGCGTCAGATGTAATTGATATTACGATTCCCCTTATATCAGATCAAGAGACATACTGATTTGTTCATTGGCCGGTTGTCCTATGACGTAGAAGACCCTGATGATCTGTGTGAAGCGTTTGTATTTGTTGCCGTCCTCGTGCCAACAAGTCTGGTCGGGGATCCATATCCCCATTACCACCAAAACCTTCAAACGTCTTCATAGTTGTAGTCTCCACGTTCAGAACAGTACCTTCAATTTGAATATGTTACACTATATATATGGTGATGCATGTATACATCAAGCAGTTCTGTTTGTCATGTCTGTAAAAGATATATTTAAAGATGCTACATCGCCAGCAGCGTATACACTGCTCACAGAAATGTACAGAATGACACCCACGACACCCACTGTACATAAATGTATCTTATCCATACCATCAGATGACACCCACGTTACATCAATGTAGCTTATAACACCATATAGAGGCCGGACACGATATGATTTCTTCTGGATAACATATTTATTTTATTTATATAGTTTCAAATTAAATGTAAAGATTATAAGGAATTGTATAACTTTTGGTATTGCATAAAACTATAAAACATTCTTTTCCTGTTTGTAATTAATCATAGATAATTTTGGCTAAGATGTAGCATCTTTAATTGTTCTAACACACAATCACTTTTCACTAGGGATTTTTCTATAGTAGTCATAATCTGACATGCTATGTACATGACAAACGATAAAACAAATCTAACACCTAAAAACGAAAAACAAAGCTGTCAATTATCCAAACATATTATCATTTACCATGTTATCATCAAATAAACATACCAGAACATGGAAGATTCCAACACCTGCAGTACTAAAGATACACTAATTGTTTGGTCACTATCTTCATACATACAGTATTCGTCACATTACATTATATCAGTTTTTGACTGACAAGAATTTGGAATTATTTAACTGGATACTGTAAACGTAAATGTTTTAGTAGAAATCTTATTTCAGCGTCTTCCGCACTTTGTAGAATCTTTGCACTAAATTAAGACTGGACTTATTACCGTACACATTCTATATACTGTACTATGTTTATATAAATATGTAAATGCGCTAATTTCTTCATATGTTCTAATCTGCTTTAGTTTGGTACTTTGCGAAATTTGACAGCGCAAATATTATACCGTTTACAGTAACATGATCAAGTGTTTGCTGCAAAAACACCGTAAAGGTAAGGTAAGTTAATTAAGTAAATGAAGACTAAGGATTTAAAACATGCCATGCATATATGAAGTTTAACAATTCCACATTCCCAAAGGCAGGTTTACATGTGTAGGGATTTTACCTGGTAATGGACGAGACTTTAGGTCCTCGTTGAGTTTATTGAGAGTAGTTTGCAATCCTTCAAACGAAACATTCATTGATGGGATTACCATGTTGTTTAGCATTTCAGCGTCGCTAATGGTAACATAACCGGTACGTCTCCTGCGCCTGCCTATGTTGATTTGGATGCCATTATTCATGTTGATTTGGGGACCATATCCCATGTGCGTTGGAACGACTGCAACTTTTTGTGGGACAACGTTCATCAAGCCTAATTGTTGTACGGGTTCACTTGGGTTTGTCTTCTTTGTCAGCCAAAGCCTAAGACAAAATCAGATTACTGTTACATACAAATCTGAAAGTATATTACCATAAAAATGTTTCATATACGAAATAATATCATCAAAAATATCTACAATATTACTAACAATGATCCGAAATATACAAGTACAGTATAAAACGACAAGATGCTTCATGTTTTATTTAAAGTACATGAAGACGTTGCTTTTAAAGTACGCACATTTCATTATTTAAGTCCTCGTATGCAGACGTTCTATAAAAGTGCAAACAGTTACCTAACTTACCTTCTTACCTAAATCCCCTTAAGCAGATGTTGCTATAAAAGTACAGAAAATACCCCCTTACCTAGGTCCCCGTATGTAGATGTTGCTTTAAAAGTTCACAAAGATACCACCTTACCTAAGTCCCCGTATGTAGACGTTGCTATAAAAGTACTAAAATACCCCCTTACCTAGGTCCCCGTATGTAGACGTTGCTATAAAAGTACATACATGTATATATACCACCTTACCTAAGTCCCCGTATGAAAACGTTGAAGCCGAATGTGGCCTCGTGATAAATCATCTTCTCCATCACGATCACTGCTCCCTTGTCTACTTTCCGCTCCACCGTCTCGCATTTCCACACTGCGTACGAAGGGTTACCAGCGAGCCACATGTTGGCCGCTTGTATGACCACACTGTAACGATTAACAAGGTCAGGTACAGTAACATTGGATTCAATGTAAAAAATAACTTCATTTCGATGCTGAATTATGTTGTTTTATTCACGTTACAGTAACAAGATAATAATACCTAAACAATAATTTCAACTCCAAGTCGACGAATCACAGGGGCTTGGCACGATTTTTCAAATAATGATCCAGATATATATATGTATTATTGTGTCTACATATATATATATATATATATATATATATATATATGGACCATCATTTGAAAAATCGTGCCAAGCCCCTGTGCGACAAATCAAGGTAAAAATATTAGCTAAATATAAATTTACAATGAAACCAAAGAAAACAAAAGAAAACAAGAGAAGAAAAATAGAACAATAAAACCAGATATTCATAGGCAATTGTCGTTTGTTTAATCGAAGACAAACACCATATAAGGAGATATGGCTTACAATTACTGATACCAAACAATTAATAGTCTCAAACGTGAAAAAAAGGTCGATCTCAAAAACAAGTTTTCGTAATGTTGTTCGATGGATAGATGAATCATCGTCCGAAACAAACGGAGACTATGTTCTATAGTTTGTGTCTACTCAAATAGATGAACATGGAAATAAATACCTAAATTTGTCAAACTGAGGAGTAACTTTACTCTCAATGTGTCCGGGGTCGAGGAGTCTTGGCATGATGTCTATGTAAGACAGGGGAGGTAAGTCTGCTGGTGATGTGGCCTTGGCGTATCCAACAGTCTGGTGGCCCATTACCTCCTCGTAAGATGGAGGAGGACACGAGGCTGCCACCGTTTCAGGGGTTGCGGGTTCCCCAATCTTTTCTGTCATGATTATCGACTCAGCTAAGAAAGAAATAACATAAACATAAGATCACTTCAGTTAACCGTAGTTACTTATTGAGGAATTAAAGTTGTTTCAGATGAAATGATACGCCGACTTCACTTTCAGTTGAACATAATCATATCGTCACAGTTATGGAAGTATTAACATATATGAAATCGGTTGGGGCCAGTTCAGATAACTTTTGTTACTTAATGAATAATAAAGTACACATTGTTTCAGATGAAACCTTTGTCATTGTTGTTATTATTGTTCACAATGGAACGTTGCATGCATATAGTTAGACCTTTGATCCCATTGTATATATGTGTACAATATATTCGACGGCCATTTAAGTATAAACACTCATTCCTATGAATAGACTGATTTGTCATGTTAATTTACCAGTCAAACATTGACTAACAGACAACATACATTGTATACTTGGTTGTACCGGTCATAGACTGGGCTATGCATGTACTAAATATATAATCAATTTCTAAAAATAGCTACTCTGAAATATTGCCATCAAAATAATTCCATACTATTGAAGCTGAATTAGGTTATTTGAAATATCGCATGCTAATTATCTTATATACTACTTCATAGTGATTTGGCACTAATTCCCAACCCACGGTCCATATTTATATATCTATTATATATAGGAATTCGTGCCAATTTTCTATACTACTTCACAACTTGCCTCATCGCAATATAACTCTTACATATGCAATTATCGTGCTAGTCAATTAATCAAGACTGTTTATTTCAATAGTATTCAACCACTATAAATAGCTTACCTGACGATAATCATAAAATATCAACTGAACTCTCGGGTGAACCTCGACGTGTAGATATTGCACATTTCTACATCATGAACTCTACCAAAATCACTTCCGGTTCCTAACAAGCGTGTCTAGTATCAACCCAGAACCACGAGAACTCCAGTGGTGTTGTTTACAATTGGAAAACTGCCTAGCGACACGGTCAACAAATAGTGACGGGATTGTTGGCGTAGTCAATAGTCATGCTCGACTGGGCGGGTGGGTGTGAATTCACTAGTCTACAAAGTAAATCTACCCGGTATATAATACAGGTCAATTTGACTAATAACGGGCAATGTGTATTACGTTTGGACACAGTGAAAGCTTCAAACATTTCTGTTATAAAATATCTATAAATAATACCTCTTCCCAATTCTGGAGTTCGTCTGAAACCCCTTTTCCGATCAAGCAGTTTTGTTAACCAACATATGTTATACACTGTACAACATAACATCAAAATATCCACAATCGAGGAATCAAAACGGCACATGATTTATGTAATATTCTAGATCTTTACTGTTTTTATGTGTTTTGTCTGTTTGCTTATTTTGTTTTTGTTTTGATGGGGTGCTTTAAGATGTTACTGAATTATCATTTAATATATAAACATACATGTACACATGGGATGTTATTTACATCAGTATTAACGCCGATAATACATGTATATCTAATGTATCATGGATTATACCGATGAATACACGTGTTTAAATAAGCCTGTATAAATCTGGATATCGATCAGTGTTAAACCGGATATTCTAACACTGTGATTACCGTGTATATAACAGTTAACATTATGTCATTTTAGACCGCACTTTTTATTGAAGCTTGCTTTACTTTAGGGAGAAGTTAACCAAAGGTAAACGAAAGATAAACAAAGATGGTGAATTGTGGAACTAGGTTTCTCTTTCTGAAACGACGGGAGTAGGGCTTCGATTGATCATTGTCACACAGAATTGGATTATCACCGATCGTACAGAACATAAAATAATGTATAAAAGCGTGAATAAGAGTCAAAATCTCCCTACAGTTTCGATAAAATAATTTCTTTATTTTCGAACTTAATAACAGAACTTCAGAATTAGTGACAGAGTATTGCGTAGTAGATGTGTGACGCCCATTTTAGTGTATTGGCTGTCGTCCTCGGCCTTCAGTGTCATCAATCTGAAAGAATGCCATAGTAAGTAACAAAATAGAGACTATGTAATGGTTTATTGGAATCAAATGACAGGTTTCCGTCAAATATCACATATATTCTATTCGTATGAAAAGATATCGATTTCTACTAGTGCTACTTACATCAAACACTTGAAGGAAAGTATTGAAAACAAAGAAATTTTCTGAAATCTGAATCAGAATACGAGCTTTAAGACATAATTTACAAGATAACAATTGACCTATCGTGTCGGAAACTGTTGGGTATAAATTCATTAAGCATTATATTTGCTTTACACTAGGCCGATCTCTGATAACATTATCGACTTACAACAGTTTTACATTTAAAGAGACGACTAGATCACAAGCGTCTGCTTCTTGTTAGTATTAATAGCAGAAAAAAAATATTAGCCCTACTCCTACTGTATAGTATGAGTAGGGTCATTTCTTTTCTATTAATACTAACCAGAAGCAGACGCCGGTGGTTAGATTTTCATTTCACAACGGATAAGAGTGTTATCACACTTAAAAGTATGTTACAACGTCGCCCTTTCATTAACATTAAATTTCAAACTGGATCATTATTATCATCATTATTAACGTTACTTTCATTAAGATTCAATCTTGAACTGAATCGTTCATTTCAAAGTTTATGATCACGCAAGACTCAGTGCACTATGATATAAACAATTGATTATTAAACTGTAAATTTAAACTACAAACATGTATTTTTTTTTGCAGGATTGGTGATTAATCCAGCTCTAGTGTACTTACAGCTAAGTCGCTGTTTCGTTTTCCTGAAAAGAGAAAATGAGAACAAAGTAACAAATAATACAAATACAGATCATCAAAACATTGTTTTAGTCATTTCCGAGGTATCAACACTTTAGACAAAGCAGCTGTATGATGTCTTTAACATCACTGACGAGTCCTAGAAGGACTAAATAGTTGTATGCTGCCCCTAACATCACTGACGAGTCTTACAAGGACCAAAACAGCTGTCTTAAATATCTTGTGTCTTATGTGCGATCATTTAATACAATAATTGAGATGTTTCCGAAACGAACCGGTGAACAAGTACCCCTGGTACATACCTACTAACACTGGCACTATTCCATCCTGTGGTTGAAGCACGGGCGTGATCGTAGCTACAAATGATAATAATACATATGAGAGGAAAATAATATTAAAATGAAAGCAAAGAAGTTGGAGGCATTGCCAATGGACATCCTGATTTCAATAAAGTTGCAACTACACATACATACCATCATCACTTACACCAACGTAATGTACATTTAATAGCACACTTCGAATGATTAGTATCCATATCATGTAAACCCGTAGTTTGGTTACATATCAAACCTACTAGTATAGGGTACGTTGGGCAAGTAGGGACAACGGACATCTGGTACTTACTTGGTGCTGGTGTGCTGACAGTTCCTGGTGTGCTGACAGTTCCTGATGTGCTGACAGTTCCCGGTGTGGCAGTTGTCTGCCCTTGTGGTCCTGGGTGGGTAGGTAACGGGGCTGTGGATGGAAGAAAATAAATAGCGTTGGTATTTCAAAACCGTCTAAGTGAAAACTTAATGTATCGTAATCATACAATATTATATTTGCAAAATTACCACCAAAATCACGATTTGTTTTTCATTGCTTGTTTTTACTTTTAATGCAGTATACACATGTTCTTAAATTGATTATTCGCGTGAAAACGAGAACAAAATGTTACCAGACGTGAAATATGCCATAGACAAGATATTCCAGTATCGATTGAACTAATAAGTTCCTGGTTTAGATTATGATCAACATATGCTTGTATGAATACATTTCCATACCAACTCCTGTGAGAATAGGTAAACTACGTACTGCAGAATCCACAGTACTTGACACAGTAATACACTGATGTCAGTGTTATAGCGTCACACAGATGGTTAGTTTGGTTTAGATAGTCACAGACGTTCTCAGCACCACGGTCTTTGCAGTTTTCTGACGTTGGTATGGTTATATCTGTATTCAATATAAAAAAATAATCATCATCGAGAAATACAGAAACTTTTATGAATGCGTTGAGAATGGTAGTTTGATTACAGTAGTTGAATCGCCGACAACAATTAAAACAGTTCAATAACACACATAAGAATGGTATAGCAACGTTGACAGCGTCAGTAAAAAAAAAAACAGAAAAAAAGAAAAGAGAATACAGACAGTAACACTATAACGAAACCATAATTCCATAAAAACGAAAGCAAACTAAAACAAAAATAAAGCTTACATCAAGAACATCGAAAAAGTACAAGGACAATAAACCCAGGTGTTTCGAAATAGTGAGCGTCTTCTTAATAATCGATACCCGCCATACAAATCTAAGTCAAATCTAATAATATCCTCAAAAATAAGAACTAGGGTGACAATAGAATCACCAAGCATTATCAACAAGCATGGGACAGGTCATATCACACAAGGAAATCGACTGTTTCTGAATGAGATGATGATGTTCACCATACAAATTTCCCATTGTCTTCATCAATCTGCATCCCTAGAAACTTGCCAGTATTCGACATCTGTCACAGAATATCGTGATAATGAAAGGTTCTTCCTATGTGTCTGTTATAGTATCTAATAACTTTAGAGTACTCTCAAGATTTCCTAGATATTTGGTTATTTTGGACAGATATGTCGGCCTTAATGCTGATTTTCTGGTCTGAAAAATAATGTTAAGAATACACCGCAGGTTGGAAAACAATATAATAAGATTTTTACTTATTTACTCGATCATAAAATTTTAAAAGTAATATTTTCAAAATATACGTATTAACATTTATACTTACTAGCAGATGAAGTAATCGGTATAGATGTGCTCGTTGTCTTAAACGGTTCCAAAGTGGTCTGTGTCATTAGTGTTGACAATGTCAGCGAATGGCTAGGCATCGACTGTGTAGTGTGTGAGGTCTGTGAGGACGGGTTGGACGATGGAAGCGGTGCCGCTGTGCTTGTTGAAGATGAGTTGGAAGGTGTGGTAGACGGTACTGTCGGATGATGACAGGTAAACCCAGATATGACTTTGGGTAGTGGTTCTGTAACCAAATGCATAGAGGGTAAAAATTAAATGGTAATTGCTGCTTTATGGAAGGAAAGTTTTGATTTTCAAAAGATTTTTGAAACAAAAATAAACATTCAGATGCAAAATTTTCTTTAAAACTATTGTCCACAAACCAAAAAACTATTTTTAAGTTATTTCTTTAATATCTAGGCCACTTTGAGATGGCTATACTGCTGTGATATGGCATACTTTAAAACTCCAAATTATCATTATAATACATTATAAGAAGAATCATAAATAATGAAACATACGATCTACTACTGGCCAATTGCGGTTACATAAATGTGTGTCGCAGCAGGTCGAGGCCAGATCGATCTCACCTACATGGTGAGTGACGTCACGTTTCCCTTTACTGTTGTTTTTAAAAGCATTGCAATACTGAAATGATATAACAATCGAAATATGAAACATTTCATTGTTATTATATTCAATTCGCAAAGATTATAATCATGTACCCAAGTAATTCTTCCGGACCAATTGTATTTTGATTTTTTTATGTTGACCCCATCTTTACAAAACATTACAAAATATTCATGGACATATCCGTAACACCGTCACCACTAAATCAAAATTAAGCGTCTATTTACAATATGAATCGTATACATGTATGCCCATACAATGTATGTATTAAAATATGAAAAACCTTGTACAATCCATTTCAAGTAGATGTTGACATAGACACTAAAGTTGATACCGTTAAAAAATGCAGGGTATCTTACTAAAATGACATCAGATAGCAGACAATCACACGCTAGAATTCCTGCCCATTTTGTGCTGGATATACATGTTTTAGCGCCAACATAACAATATATTAATACATTTAGTGTTTCCTACCGTCGTCTCCTCGCATCCTAGTTCAAATCGGAGGCCTCCAGCATGAAATACCCCATACGCTACGCATTGCTGCGACAAGAAACAATAGCATTACCTAATAACTGTCTCACAAGAGTCTTAATGATACCATTCTATTTGGTTAGTTTGAATATGTCTATCAAAACTGTGTATGTCTGCGCATGCGTTGGCAATCAACCTGGCCGTTTTAACAATACTGATCGAAATACAAGATATTGTTTAATTTCTAAGTCAATGACTGAGAAAGAAGATGAACAACATGTTATATATATTTATATGTAATATGTATAGCAATTTAAGAAAGCGCCTCATTAAAAATACTACTGCCCAAAACATTCAAGGTTCAAATTAATACAGTTATAAAGTGTAATACATATCAAAGAATAAAAACGTTTTGGCAAATTTATTTTCGAAGCTAATAAGATCCAATCTGTATATCTGTATAATCCGTGTATTTGTATTGTTGTTCTATACCAATATTATGATTGTGTTGTTTATAATATGTACTCATGGATCGTATGGCCTACAGTCAATAAAGGAATTGAATTGATGCAAGACATTTAATTTTGATTTATCAGCAATCATATGAATAAATGATTAAAAACTTCACTGATTTGTATAGGTAAGACATAACAAACTAACCAATAGAAAATAACTACGTCATACACCAACGAATTTGGATATGTGACTCTTAAAATCCAATTATATCTGTATGTGAAAGTTCTCACAAGTATTTAACTTACCTGTGAGTATGGACAATTAATCAATTTGTCACAATAGATGGGATCCTTTACGGCATCACAGGCAAGGCATCGAGTAGAAGGTAACACCATCATGTCCTCTGTAACAACAAGATTTGTATTCAAATAGCATGACAGATCGTCTTAAGCAACGAGTCTGAATACTGAAACAACAGTATTCAATATAAAAAAGTCAAATCGTCAGTAACAGCAACAGGACTGACTATTATTATGCAATATCATGTCCTATTCTCTAAAGCAACAGGTCTAACTACTAGTATTCATATACAAGAACATGTTCTCAGAAACAACAGTTATATTCATATAATAGAACATGTTCACTGAAACAACAGGTCAACATATTTATATCCAAGAATATTCCATATACCCAGGAACAACAGATTTAAGTATTGATACACTAAAACATATATCCTCTCAAACAACAGTTTTGAATCTATATACATAAACATAGCATAGCTCTAAAACAGCAAGTCCGACTTTTTCTATAAAAGCAATACAAACTGATAACGTTTTCTATAATTGCAAAATAAACAAATTTTACAACCTAAAATGCCTTACCGCTATCAGGGCAGCCATACAAATTGCAGAACTCTCCCTCACAACAATGATGACAGGATAATGTGGAACGCTTTTTCACATGACTATTGTATCCGTGCATGGACTCCCCGAAACACGTCATCTGGTTACACGTCTAGAATGAGATTCAAACGACTGTGTCAGCTAGTGTTTATACATCCGTTGTGATATGGTGATTCGCAATAATTTTACGGACATATTAAAAAAACATGTTTCTCTTCTTTTTTTCTAGGAGTATTCGTTCTACCAAATTGCTTCAAATTATGCATTGATTTAGGTACATGAACAAACGCATACGTTTTTTTCGTCTAAGATGGAATATCAATGTTATTGGTACGATTCGGTATATAGGAATATGTAGTAATATCATACACGTATAAGATAAAGAATAGTTCATGACTTAGAGATAATAGGTTGGAATATACAATAAAACAATAACGCCCCCTTGGTAGTCTACTGCACGAAAAGTTAAACACAATCAAGTGTCTATACGTTACTCAACAGCACATTCTGTGTATTATATACAACCTAGCATACTCATGGATTATCATCACTTCTAGATCTAATAAAAACACTGCACCATGGGATCCTGTCTACATTAGACAACATTGTGCCCCACAGCGTATCAGACAGACAGTTCCATTGCACATAATATCTAAATGTTCATATAAATTATTGAAAAAAAATCCAGTTATGACGGGCTTACATGACGTGATCGACATCCTGCATTGATGACTGGCCAACCAGATCGCAACATCTCTTTTTCGATATAGCATACCTGGAATAAATGTAGACTTTAAAATATATTGCAACGTTTATAATATAGTATGCACTATAGGGTTGTACAAAAGCACACGATGAATCGCATCGTTAAATATGAATTTTGTAATATATATAGCATATTATCACATAAACAACAGCAATGTAATAGACATAATATAATAGACAAGATGATGACTTGTGGACAACAGTATATGATTTTTGACATTTTAATTTTTTTTTTATTTCATCTGATATCTTCATATCAATAATGCAATTATCCTAATTGATTACTAAATATTAATGAGAAATACATATTGTCTTCGTTTTCTTGTTGGGGAGTTGCTGTCCATGCTGAACCACTGTCTTACCTCGTGTGGCGCGCATGTGACCACCTCAAGGCAATCTATTATATGTTCAGCACTACGACAGTACATACATCGGTAATGGTCGTGAATTGCTGAAACAAATCATATTAGTCACATTTGAAAATATAATGCAAAATGTTATTCTAGTTATAACTGATTTTATGATATACATGGACCAAAGTAATATTAAGTTATCATTGCATTGGATTATTTAATTATTATTATTATCATTTTGAAATATAAGGGCATCGCGTAGTTTGATGAAGGCGTCATTTTGTGATATTATTGATTAAAGCTACATACAACAATATAATATACTATTAATGTACCGGGTATTTAAGCCGGAGAAATTATTGATGCTTCACACTGTACTGTGAAGCATTAAATATAAAGTCAACTATTTTATCAACATGAACATCATTTAAAATCCTTTGTAAACAATCTGCAAAATCATTCATATATTTCATGCTAAAGCAGCAAAGAATACCGACATAATAACGCGACCATAGTTTTAACTAAAAATCAATAAAACGAAGGCACAATATGAGCAAAATTATATAATTGTATGGAGACTCTTGAAAAAGTACAAGGACCAGGTGCAGCGGGAAAGTAAGTGTTGTACAAATCTAGGTCAAATCCGGGTTAAGTCACATTCTCAAAACTAGTGTGGTGTCAACGAATCCACTCTAGGCATATCAACAAGCATCGGACACGTTTGACTTCATATCGCATAAGGAAATAGAATATTTCCAGGGAAAGCAGGAATGTTACTATTTAGAAATGGAAAGTTAACAATCGAAAAATTGTAATCATTATGCTTATCATACAGCTTAGCTGTAAGATGCCTCATTTTGTTACGTTATAAGTAAAGATCGAGGTAAGCGGCTGATGTTGATGAGTCTATGGTGTCCTTGACAAGTTCTACATGGTATATCCGATCGATAACGTCATGCGAAATTGGACTTTGGCATATCTGTGTTACTTGTTCTGATAAACTTTTCAATATATCAGCTTCAAAAAACAAAACAAAACAAAAGGTGGCCATCAGAGGGGCAGGGTTTGCTTCCTTGGGTATGCTAAATTAATTTCATCAATGATTCATCAAAACTTCATGGCATGAAGTTAGTTCGTTCGAAACGAAAAAGTGCAAATATAATCAACGGTTCGCGGAAAACTCCGGCATGTGCTTGTATTTCTCATGTTATCATTTAGAAATACATGCATATGAGTGCGACATGATTGGGTATCGTACCCGAGTTGTTGGCACTTTGTGTTGTCGTGGTTACAGTATCACTTCTCACGTCACCAGGAAGTAGAGCCCAGCACAGGAGACCCAGCACTGAAACATGTGATAAGGCATCATTCGCTCAAAACGTTAAAGATATTGATGAAGCAAAACTGGAATTTCCATATCTGCTGATACCAAATGAATCCCCGAAAACTTAGAAGATAGAACGGAAAACATCGTAGTTTGTATTTAAAGACACGAATGACAGTATAGTTTGGAATTTATCAAACAGGGTAAGTTTCATATATAATATAATTAAGGACCTTTGATTCGGTTAATATGGTGTTATACCGACCGGTTAGATATTTGATTCTGTCAGGTTGGTATAACACCATATTGGCCTCACCAAACTTTTAGCTTGTAACTTTTATCAATTCATGCTAATAAATCCACGTTACATTGATACATATGCAGGATTATATTTAGCTCACAGCTCGTTATCAGGACGTTCTAGGATTTCATGAGAAAGATAATAGCATGACATCATTTATTTATGACGTCACATCAATGTAACTACGTGTGCGTGAACTAATATCGATGACAGGAGGTCAAAACAGGTCAGCTACTTGTTTACCATCCTGGCTGTCATTTCTCACTTTATATAAGAAACTTTTCTCGTGATAAAGTGAACAGACTGTTAATGGTTTACATAAGAGCCAAATTAAATCTTTGCTAATAATGATGTACAATTATCCTTGTTTTCCACGTTTCTGATTCCACTGTAATCCAATGTAATCGAGGGACGTATAATCAGATGTTGACCGATCGTGTCATGTCTTGACCCAATTATTTGTTGGGCATATCCAGGATCTGGCGCACGCCTTGAAATGCTACTGACAGTAGAGGCAAATGAGAGAACTGTGATGTTTTCCCCTTATTAATTAGATATGACGTACCTACCACAGGTGACCAGCCTCCCCGCCTTCTGGGTCGCGCACATGCCTTTGTTTTGTCACACAGGTACGTATCAAACATAATGAACAGGAACACTTTCTTATCAATGTCAGCTGGTTAGACTAAAGGAGCAGTGACGTATTTAACATAACCGAGATAATTCAAAGATCGCCAAACTCGGTGACAATAGCATATTGCCACAATTTAATACATTTTACCTAGACATAAATGACCTAGTTGTATCATATTGTAATTACCAAGAATATGCTAATTTGTCATAGATATTTAGAAAATAGAACCTTATCAGCCATATAACTTCTATTTCTTGTATTGACGACCTTCGTGAAGAGCATAACAAGTTCAATATATAGGCTACATGTTTGGGTTTTTTTTCAGCTAGTATTTCAAGGACATACTGCATAATTTGACGTGGTTAAAGGTGAGGTCTCTCACAGTCGACCATACATTATATAAAGTCATGTTCTTAATAACTTAACGACAAATGCATATAAAATTGAATAATCTTATAACGTGTTTGTTGCTGGGTATATATTTATCAATTATTAACCTTTGAGGTCAATATGGTGTTATACCAACCTGACAAAATCAAATATTGACCCCTTGATTCTACCTGGTCGGTATAACACCATATTAACCGAATCAAAGGTCCTTAATTATTATTTCAGATATGAACTTGTTAGAAAAGGTACAAATTGCATTATTGTTGTCTTGATCACAGAAATTTATATAGGGACGTTTTGGCGTCACAATGATTATGATCTCATAAACACGATATTGACTTAGTGTTTCCAAAAAGTTACAAACATATGGTCAATATCTCAAAATACTGACCTCCACGTGACCAAGTTTTTGCCAAATCGTTAGTGAGACCATATCTAATATATCAAGATATGTCAACTAATAAAGTATACGCTATTCATACTCTAAACCACTTTTGCGTGAAATCTCCAGAAGTAATAACACAAAGTCATTATAACTAAAAGCAAAAACCTATTATATTATATAAATAAAATATGTTATGAATATCAACAAGGACTAAACAACTGGTCAAGGCACACTACTGATAAAACTTTAAAAAAAAAAGTTTCTCGCATCTGGAATTCTCATCGATGAAGAAGAAGACGCTTACCCTTCCCGAACATGTGGATTTATTCGTCTTGTACTTTTTCAACGTTTACCATGCAGATCTATATTATTGTTCATATCTCGCCCTCCCTTTTGATTTGAGTTATAATCCCGGTTATTATGTTGGTATTCTCTGATGTTCTTGTGGAGCTTTGCTGTTTTGTTTACATATGACCGTTTGACGAAGAGTGTCACTATCTTGGTTGATGTCTCTGATTACGTATTCCAAGTTATTGCGTTTTGTGATATTTTAGTTTGTTTACATACGATACAGATCTAGGGTGCGTTAAACTAGTATAATGTTTCCTGATTATGTTCCTACTGTAACGTTCGACTTTCAGATTGCATGGAGTGATTAAGTGTTTTATGTAATTATAATAAAATGCAGGTTTTTGTCTTTGTTCTGCATATTATTGAATTCTAATACTTTCTCATTGAATTGCTCTCTTATTTCTATGTAACTCGCACTTTATTCGCACATACTCTTAAAATGTTTCTCTTTGCTATATTAGCACGTACATAATTATATACATGTATATTTAATATATAACAAGTTTGTTTTGTACACGAACAGAAATTGAAAGCTTAATCTGTGAGCTTTCGAAAACGTCAAAGATATTATATCAACATTCGCAGCCTATTATTTTATTATATCAAAAGCATTTTAAAACATTATGAACACTCATAAGTAGCCCGAACATGTCAAAAGGATTTATAACAAAAGCACCCACTATAACTATCTCCTCTTTGAAGAAGTAAGCTACATTATAGGTCGATTTCATCTTAACTAGAAAACGGCAAATCTCAAATGTGGCACCATCGTCAAAGCCCCTGTCCAGCACTGTATCATTAAAACTACACTAATGATATCAATTCCAGAGCTACGTCACTCTATCACAAAGAATTGTAATTACAAGTACATGTATAACAGTTTTAAGTAAATTACCACAAAGCTCTAGGTCATTCCAATGAATACCATAAAAGACAATCCTAATTAAGAACATTTTTACCAAAATGTTGTACTTTGAAAATAAATACTAGTAGTTAGATGCCCACATTAGCCGGTTCAGGTCATTGGTAACATTTTTATACAAGAAATTACCCCTTTAATGAGGGTTATATCAAAATAATTGAATTTAGTTTATAACAAGTATATCATTGGCTTAGAAATTTATGTTATCATTCCATAACGTAAAAAATGACGTATACGTACGTTTATAACGTCGCTTTTGATTGGCGGATGGAGCAGCGTAATGATTTGTAAGAGAAAAGAGTTCATCAATAAAGTGATTTTTAGATTACAAGGATGAAATCGAATATATTTCTTTATGTTATGAGGTTATTACACAAAAAAACTGATAAGCAATAAGCATTTTATTTACAGTACACTCCATTTTGTGTGTTATAGCTCCATAACATGAAAAAATATATTCAAGTTAATTAATCCTGAATGAAACCTTCACTGAAATTCGATAAATCATTTTGAAGTGAACTTTGTAAGTCTACATATCTTTAATAACTATATATAGTCTAGATCTAGTAGAACTTTCCTATGCCCAACGCACGAGGCCAAAAGATGTTAAAAATCTGTGGGTGTCAGTTTTTGGGTTTTAAATAACATTTTTATCTCATATTTCTGCATTCAAGATGTAGTAACTACGCCCCCCCCCCCCCCCCTCTTTTTACGCAATTTTCATTTCTTTATTACGATTGTAACTGTGATATGTAACTTATAAACATGTTATTGCTTGTTGTGAAGAGTGAAGAGTTTCCTGCTAAATTTAAACAGTTTAAACAGACACCGCTTTACACTGCCACTACAAGCAGGCCGGTATTACATTATGACGGGGTTCAATTTGTGGTTACACCGAATAAACACATACGATGGGACGGTGGTTCATACTTGTTGTTTTGTTTGTCCTGTTTATTGTGACATGGGGAGCACCCCAGACATCTCAAGAGGCAGACTGTCCCTGCTCCAACCCAGAATTTTGCAAGCCAATAAAGGATACAAAAAGAAAAGAGGTAAAATCATTTCAATATTGCTAACTACAGTGACACTCGAGACTGTCGACAGCGTGGCCAGTATTTCTCCGCTGTAAAGTATAAATTGCTGTGTAGTGTGTATACGTATATTTGTAACTCATAAGGTTGATTAAATTGGTCGTATTAATGTGTTTATTGATAGTATTAGTATACATTTATCAATATTGAAGATATCGGTATACTTCCGCTATACTACATGGTACCGTATTTACTAGAGTAAACATACCTGAATAATTGGGTCCGTGAATATTTAAGCTAAAAGATAATTGATAATTTGATATTTAAATGAAATCAATTCAAAGCATTAAGAGCTAAAATGTGAAAGTTAAGAGTAGGAATATAAAATAAAAACAAATTTAATTAATCGATACTTTGTTGAAAATCATGCCCCGGTTCTACTCCTATACGTATATGAGATCTTATTCCACCTGATTACATTGGTGGATAAGTTTCCTGTCGTGTAAACCTCTAATATTATTGGAGTAGCCCCGGTTCATGCTCGTCTGTTCAGTGTGGTGTTTTCATTTTGACTACACATAGCATCTTTTTTCCGTGTCTGTGTTGGTAAACTACGTCAAAATGACAACATAAATGCATATATATGTACATGTGTTAAGGAGTTTGTGATAATACTCTGATGTTTGATAAATTTTACAATCGTTGATCTATTTCTATAGATACAGAGATAAAAAAAATATTATCAAAAACTTTTGTCTTGACAGCTTTTCACTTCAGCCTATTGAATATCAACTAATAAGTTTATATATATACCCCATTCGCTAGATGTTTTCATGTTAGATAATATAATCACGTGCTTCCAATTGTATCACTTCACATATTGCAATGCATCATTTTATGCTGTAGACCTATTATTTACTTGTTCTGTTTTGTCTTGACCTGTGCCTTGTTATTGGTGTATTGCAAAAATACTCTTGATATACATATATATCATACCAATAAAAGTCCTCTTTTGCAGGATTGTACTGTAGGTGGTGAATACATTTGGGATAATCTATTTCTTTTCTGATTAAACAACATTCCTATTCCTTATGTCTCTCTTGACACTGCCTCACTTTTAGTCTTCAATAGAGCGTTCGTCAGTTCAATTGCTGAGTGTTTTCGACAGGATGCTTCAGTGGGATGACACTATAAAGTTAAAATCAGTTCCGCGCTATCACAAGGAGACAATCACGAACACACCACAGCCTCCTAAACCACAATAAACAACGGACGTTAAACAATGTAAAAAGCATACTAATCTTTATTTACAGGTGTTCGTGTTTTCGTTAAGTAAAGATATCGACACATGGCAGAAGTACAATTGGACAAAGATCAGCACAGTCGTCATGGTTGGTTACTATAGTGATGACATGATGTGTCTCGCGCATAGTAACGGGGCTCGAGTTGTTACCATAGGTACTTCGCTTTTGCAATTTCCCTTTCGTGTTACCATTTCAAGTATATTTTACATGTAAAGAGTTATTATTGTGAAGATTAACCAACTTGTGCTGACACTGACATTTTAAAGAATTTTAAGGATTAGATCGAACATTTCATTATGTACCCAAGAGCATATCTGCCCAGTGAAGTGTGACATTTAAGTCAAATTAAAAAATCAATGCACTGGGAAATGTATGATATATTGATGAGAGTTTATTTTTAATTTTCACAAGGTGTAAAGTACGGTAAAGCAATTATTTTCTTACGTTTGAATCAAGCGGGCGTGCCCACTGACTACCTCACTAATGCTACCCTTCAGGAGGAGTGGGTGGTCAAGAATCTGGCTGTCGTCACACAGAAACACCTGGATGGAATTAACTTCGATTACGAGAGTCCCATTCCGGCCGACAGGACCGACATGAGGGACGGATATACCGCACTGGTCAGACTGACGTACAAAATGTTCAAAGAATACAACCCCTCATTCCAGGTCAATATATAGACTTTGAGATATGAAGCATTTTGAAACAATTCAGTTACTCTAAGTTTCCAAGTGTTACGGAAAACTTAGGGTCAACTTAGTACATTAGATGTTTAGCGATTTATATCAAATGCCCATACCGACCAAATGTGTCAAACTGATTTAATCAAAAATGATATGAATGATTTCCTTTAACTAATACTGAATCCATTAACGGTATCCCATAGCATCAGCAAAGGTAAATGGCATGAAATTAACCTAACTAAAACCTCTGGAAAATAAAACTAAAATGTAGAATCGGAAGATTCTGTGGTTGACAATATTTTTTTTCTGATGCAGTGAGTGATTTGTAGATATGACATACAAATCTACGAGAGGTATAACTCTGTCACTTCCACAGTCTAATTGAACACTATTTCGAAAAGACTAGCATATGTATTTTTTTCTAAAATGAAAGTAAACATATGTGTGGATACGACGTTATATTTGTATTGCAAACATATTAGATATTGGGCTGATTACTGACGTAAGTATTGAATGTGTTGACTGACAGAACTCTTTGTTTGTGGCACAGATAACAGTAGACGTGGCATGGTCCCCAGCTTGTATTGACCAGCGTTGCTATGACTACAAGACTCTAGCCACAGTGACCGACTTCCTGTTTGTCATGTCCTATGACGAACAAAGTCAGATCCGGGGCCCATGCGTGGCGTTGGCTAACTCTGGATTCTACAAAACACAATCGGGTAATCGTCTGGAAAGAATAGCCTAGCTAAATTCTAATACTAGATGAGCTTCTCTTGGTTTGAAACGTAGTCTAGAATCAGCAATATCCCAGAGACCAAATCATAAAACTAAATTTTATTTATAATTCTGATATTCTAGAGAATAGCGTCCTGTATAGCAAAAGCTGTCGATGTAAATGCCCGTTTACACGTCTTGTATAGTAAGAGCTGTCAATGTAAAAGCCCGTTCACATTGCTTGTGTATGTTCACTGTACATGCACGATATCTTCTGTTCATATATGTTTGTTATATCTATCATGTAACTTCTCTATTTAGGCTTACAGAAGTACTTTGCAACAGGAATACCATCCGAGAAGCTGGTACTTGGTGTTCCCTGGTACGGATACTACTACCCCTGTGTGGCTGTGTCACAGGTATGGCATCATCATGCACAATGATATTGCAATCTTGATGCAAACTCATCTTGGGGACTCAAAAATAGACAAAGAAAAACTTATAGACTCAGAAATCTTTGAAAGGTTCCTCAGGTCGAAACAAGGATCCAGATCGAGTTAAATCCATTCGGTCGCCACTTGTCTTTCAAAAACACGTCCAAAAGACCAGCTGTGAGCGATTTTGCCTCTTGGAGATTTCATTCATTTTCAAGAATTCTGCAAGCAGCGTTACTTTATTCGCAAATTTGATTCCACTTTCCGGTTCTTGACAAGGGTGTTGACTCTGCAACTTACTCCCGATATACCGTGAGCTTGTGTTCAAACGGCACTACGACTGCTCGCCGAATGCTCACAAAAGGTTTCAAATTGTGTACTTGGCTTTCCTTTGGGTTTGCAACATACCATCGTCTATAATACACTTTGCGCATATCAATATCAAAGTCCTTTTGGTCTATTTCGAGTGTTTGATTGCCTCCCATCACCAACACTTTAGGCCCTTTGTATGACTGTCGAGTCCTAAAAGGATAAAACAGCTGGATGATACAGTCTAATCTAAGTTGGCTTTACTGTTTTGTTTAGAAAAGTACTGATATCATGTACGTCTTTTATAAAGCTCTTCATAAATATTCAATAATTTCTAGTCATCAGTTTTGTTCGTCAATGCAGACTAATAGTGCCATACTAAATAATGTTGGAACTTTGTGAGGTCCACAAAGTGTAAAGGGGAGTATTGTATTGAACACCATTGGTTAGCGTGAAGTGAAAAGGGCGTATCGTATTGAACACCATTGGTTAGCGTAAGATCCACAAAGGGTGAAAAGGGAGTATCGTATTGAACACCATTGGTTAGTGTGATATCCACAAAGGGTGAAAAGGGAGTATCGTATTGAACACCATTGGTTAGCCTGAGATCCACAAAGGGTGAACAAGGAGTATCGTATTGAACACAATTGGTTAGCGTGAGATCCACAAAGGGTGAAAAGGGAGTATCGTGTTTGCAGAAAGGTTATGACTGTGCCAAGTGTTCTCAGACAGATAAACATTATTTTGTAATAATAGTAGGACACATTTTGTTACATACTTTTATGTTGAAATTGTGGTATACTTTGTACTGGACTAATATACATTTACTGTATGTTCATGTCATGATGTATAGACGCTGTGAGATGTTTTGCACTTAATTCAGGATAACACATGTAGCATCAAACACGTACCGTTCAGAGGAGTAAACTGCAGCGACGCTGCTGGTAGAGAAATGAACTACGGCTTTCTCATGCGGATCATCCAAAATTCGACAACCGGTCGGCTGTGGGAGACGTCTACTCTTACACCGTACTTCAACTACAAGGAAAACGTATGTATATAAATAACCATGATTACAGTGATATTTCTATAACTTTGCTGAAAGTCTTAATAGTCTGCAGTCGTGAGATGCAACAATATCCGTGAGATTCAACAATAGCCGTGAGATCTAGCAATAGCCGTGATATTCCACAAAAGCCATTTCGATCCCTATGTAGACGGAGTTTTCTTTGGCCCTGACGCCCCTACACCAAACTCGGTGTAAGGACAAGATGAAACTCAGACTAAGTACAATGTAACTTGTGATTTTGAATATTTAACGATTGTTGTGTATTGCTAACTGATAATTCTGTGTTTTATCAGGGCACAACTTACCAGATCAGGTACGACGATCCTGTCAGCTTGAAGTTTAAATTTGACATGGCGCTCAAGTATGGCCTGCGGGGAGTAGGAATCTGGAACGCTGATGCATTAGACTATTCTCAAGACACACCCGAAGTCATTCGTCAGCGCGCTCAGATGTGGCAAGCCTTTCCCGACTACAAGAAAAGTGAAATTACTATACGCAATGATTTTTAGCTCACCTGGTATGAAGGACCAATGTGGGTTTATGCCATACCGTGGCGTCCGTTCGTCAACAATTGACTTCTTCTTCTTAACCACTGATCAGAATTTGGCCAAATTTGGTAGGAAGCATCCCTAGGTGGCTGGGATTCAAAGTTTTACAAATGATAGGGCTACCCCCACCCCACCCCCAGGAGCCTGAGGAGCGGGGCCAAAAGGGGCCAATTTGGCAATATTAACGACTTCTTCTCTTGTAAAAATATGCCCTGTGGTCTTTTCCCAACACAAGGGACTTACTTTCTTTAAACACAATCATATTGAGTCTGGACTTCGATCGTTTCTGAGTTATATCTTTGAGATCCCTACCCCATAACCATATATAGCATTGTTAGACATCAACAAAGCTATTAACGAATTGAACACGAACATTGTTTTGACATTTGCTTAAATAAACCAGATTAGTGATATAGGCCATTTGGACCTCTTGTTTTGATATCTATGAGCATTCAGAGATAATTTTATTTTCTGTAAAGGCTTATATTTATTACTAATTTACTATCAAAGTCTCAAACTTAAAACCTATTATATTCTTCACTTTGTAAAATATATGATTACAAAAAATTGCCTGATCTATTCTGATGATCACAGATCTCCAATTTGGAATCATCAGGTGTTGAATCGCATGCTTCATTATTGTACACTGGAATTTCTTCAAACGAAAACTTTTTTATTGATAAACAAGACTACAATTCGTTTGATCACAAAGTCTTATGTCAGCATATTATTTCATTTGAAAGAATTGGAATTACAAAAAGTGATTGTTTGAAGAAGTGGCTGAGGACAATAAATGAAAAAGATATGATTCTTTTAGAAGCCCGTTTCGCCACCAGAGAAATATTATTCCAAACATTATTTTTTATACAATCATTAGCTTGTGTCGTTTGCAATAACGATGTTTAATCGGACTCATAAAAACTACAAATTAATAGAATTTAAAGAAAATTTAAATGTATATTTTTGATATGCTTGTATTTATATATGTCGCGTAAGTGTCAATATAACAATTTGATATTAGTAAAACTTTTAGATATTCTCAATACCAGAGCACATGTTTGAATTGTGTGGTTGTAACCGACCACATAGTAATTATCACGAGGTATATGTTGTTGGGATCTTTAAAAGATCGTGTTTTATACAATATGGTAATTAATATTGGGTGTAAGTTACCTTCTGTAAACGCATCAATTTGGCGCATTAATTTCAGCGCATTTTAGATTTTAATATGTTACCAGGTAGCGCTTTGATGCATTTGCGTACCCAAATTATTTCTATAGAAACAGTTCATAGAAAGTGCAATTAACGGAATCATAATTCATTTTCATGCTTTCAGCGCGAAAATCGCTAAAATAAGACTACCACTAAAATATGTATGTTTACGGTTTTCTAAAGACCAGAGCATTGATATATATCTGCCTTGCAACTTCTGCTTTGATACTATACAGGCCAACCAGCTGGTTATGTATTCGTCTAAGTGAACATGACTTTATTGTTGATCGGGATGATACTTTTATTTCAAAAGGTCGTGATATGTACAACATATTGTGCCTGGCCATATATTTATGTTACCGGTTAAGGTCATCGGGATCTTTGGATTGGTGTTTTATAAAACATGGTAGTAACATTCCCTCTTTGTTTTGTTTGACATGTTATTCGTGATCGATTTCCTTTCTTTAATAAAATGTTATTTTGATATAAATATTGCACGCAATCAATGCCGAAAACATATCATGATAAATTAATGTTAAAATCCAAGCTGCTATTGTCTATTTTTCGATAATGAGTGTTTATAATCTGTTGAAAGCAAAATCTTATCGTCTAGCAAGGAATCTCATCTTTTTTGTTTGGTTTTAAACCATTGATGTTTGTTTATTTATTTCATTGATTGCAGTTAATTGTTGAAAAAAAAATAAATAAAAACAGGTAATTACCGAAATCTTCAACGACATGAGATGAGCCTCTAACTACAGATTACATCGTGATTTTACTATACAATATATTCACGGACAATGTGTCTTTTTGAGCTTTGCAATACATTGTATTTTACTGAATATATAATTGTATAAACATATATACACGAGCATTCCTTTATATTAGTTGTGATATGTGCCTTACTAAGATTTGTATGTTAAATAAAAAATATGTTTAACTGGTTGGTTTGGTTTATTTTGTTTAACGTCCTATTAACAGCCTGGGTCATTCAAGGACGTGCCAGGGTTTTTTTAACTGGAAGATGTATCTTTTTCTCATAAGTTCACGTCAGGCATCGTAATTTGTAATAGTACGCTATATTTAAAAAAAAAGATTTTACGTAGATCTGTTGTCTCATTATATTAGCATTGAAGTTGTTGACGGAAGCTAACTCGCCAACCGAAGAGGGTGGCTATTATGATTTGCAGAATGGAGGCGCCTCATTGATTCCTTCGAAGTTTATCGAAAAGTTTCAAAACACCTGGTTTGCATAAGATTAGAAAGTGAACATGTACATACAAAGTTTAGATGATCACATGCGCTGCAGTTTACAAAAACATGTTAAACGTGTTCGTCGGGTACCCACGGTTGATTGCACTACATTTATCACACGTGATTCAACTTGGTGAAAAATCCTCGTTTCAATAGAGGCTATTTGATTGGCTCCGTCACATTTTCCTATCGGAATGTCGGACAACCAGATTAATAATTTCGTATGCAATATCACAGTGTTAATATCGAGTCTGGGCGTTATAATAACAGCCCTAAAAATCAGAGGATTTGTACTGTCTGTGATAAAAATGACGAAGAGGATGAAGTACAATTTGTACTTCTCTGTCCGGCATATTCCAAATTAAGGGCGACATACCTCAACAAGTAATAACCAAGTGTGTATAAGTATATTGAATTATTCTCGAGTAAAAGTGTTAAAATTTTGAATATGTTGAGTAAGTATTTATTTCGTGCTACAGCGAAAAGAAAAGCCCTGCTTGCAAGTAATTAAATTGATCTTCGTTTGTTGATATTATTGATTCATCATTTTTCATCAGTGTCACTGTTGCTTCTGTAGCTTTTTATATAGTATGACGTCATCCGTTATGACGTATCGTTACTATGTATGATGTCACGGTTTTGTCATATAATTCAATAAGTTGAAACTGGTGAGTTTACAGTGTATATTGATAACACAATGTAGTTACAACATGTCTTGTACATCTCATTAGTATTGATGGTAATATTGTCCTCCGCCATCTTATGCTTGTCTATGTCATGATAATTACGAAAATGTTTGTACTGTTCCCTATATGCTTGTTTTGCATTTGGATGAAATAAAAAAACTAAAATATCAAGTGATAAGTGCAGCATAGCGTAATGCAATCAACACGGTGAATATCCGACGATGGTTATTCAAGAGGGAACTTGAAGTATAAGATCCTTATGCAAAATACGATGCTGATTTTGCTGATGGTTCAAACTTGTTCAAGTTATAACGATGATTTCTGCTCGTATGAGGATTTCAAAAGACCACTGCAATATGGCAGTTCTGTAAGCGATTGACAACAAACAAATGATCGGACTTTGATAACAGATATGTAAAAAAAAATTAACAACGGTTCACCAAACATTGGACGTATAAAGGCACATCAGTACAACACAAGATTTCGTTCGGAATTACAATGCTACTCTTCACAAATGATTGCAAACGATGTAGATGGTATCATTAAAACAAAACTGTTTAGTTACATGTGTAAAAGTAGAGAGTATAAGCTCACCTTACTATCTCAGACTAGCGGGAATTCCCCTTTAGCCTAGCGGCAGGATGTTTGCCTTTAGAGCGAAATGTAGTTCTAAAGTTCGAATCCGGCACGGGCAAGGTATTTTTCATTACTTCTTCCTATTACAGATTTAGTGTCGTTGACCACTCCAAGTGAAAGCTATACGAGACTGAGAGGCTCCATTGGAAATAATGAACCTGGGTTGTGGGTGTCTTCGAGGGCGAAGACTTTGTGAAGGAGGGAGTAGTGTAAAAGTTGAGAGTATGAGGTCATCTTACTAACTCAGACTAGCGGGCATTTCCCTATAGTTTAGTGGTAGGATGTTTGGCTTGAGAGCGAAAGGTCGTTAGTTCGAAGCCCGACACGGGCAGGGTATTTTTCATTATTCCTTCCTATTACACATGCATCTTACAAAACACAAAGGAAATCGAAGGATAGACCAAGACAATTTAAATCTTGACAACGACAATGACAATGACAATATTTTATTCTCATAAACATATAAAGTGTAGAGAATTATATACATACAAAATTTGTACAGGACATATGATGTAATACATCGATACATTTGTTAAGCAAGAGATTATCTTAAATATTGTTGAGTCGTATACTTATTTCTTTAATTAATTTCACAAGTGATTTCAATTCATCGTCTACTACAAAATTAAAAAGTGTATTAAATTTGAATGTACTTGGTCTTTCATAATAGTATCTAGATATATATTTTTTTCTGTTTAATGCTATTTGATGATCGCTACAATTAAATAGATAATGGAATTCGTCTCCTATTTCATTCATGTTACACAGACTACAGATTCTATTTTCTCTTGGGATGTTATTCCATCTTCCGTATTCGATTGGTAATTTAATGTTACAAGTTCGAAATTTACAATAGGAATTAGCTAGCTTAGGAGGGAGGTCAAGTAGATATTTTTCTAAACTTAAATCATGTTTATAAATTCTGTAATTGGTCCCTTTCGGAGAATTGAAAACGTCATTTTTCCAATTACATATGAACAAATTTCTTAGGGTATGAAAAACAGTATTTTTTAAGCAGCGTATACTAGTAAATTCATGGTTTTCAAAAACATCTAATAAATTACATTCTTCAAAAATATGTTTAATATAGTTAGACCATTGAGCATTATAATGTCTTAAAATTTGGAAAAATTTGTTGCTCAATTTATTATGAGTTGAGACCATCATTTTGGCCCAAAATCCAATCATACGAACTTTTATATTTATACTTAATGGAAACCTTCCCAATTCTCCATATATCATAAAGTTTGGTGTAGATGTTTTTAATCTAAGGATATGTTTACAGAATTTCAAATGTAGACGTTCTAAGAGTTTGGTGTCACAAAACCCCCAAACCTCACAGCCATATAGTATAATCGGTTTGATTGCTTTATCAAAAATATCCATTTTACAATCGATGGACAGATTATGATTTCTGCATTTTGAAATAGCGCCATACATGGCCCTAAGGCCTTTTTCATATAATTGTTTGATATTCAAATGTGTAAAACCATTTCTAGTGAAACAAACCCCGAGATATTTAAAAATTTTCACAATTTCTAACTTATTGCCATCATAGGTGAACTGTATTTTTCGTGACACCGTTCCTCTCCCAAAAACCATTATCTTAGTCTTGTCAATGTTAACTTTAAGATGCCACAATTTTGAGTAGGTGTGAAATACGTTAAGTTGTGTTTGTAAATCTTCTACTGACTCTGCAAGTAGAATGGTATCATCGGCATACAACATTACATACAACTTGAGATAAACTTGTAGCTCTGTCTCTAGTTTTCCCGCCAAATTAGATAAACCTCTACAGTCATGTGATATTAAGAAATGTTCTAGATCATTTAAAAAGATTGAAAATAAAAATGGGGACAAATTTTCCCCTTGTCTTCCACCGGAATTACAATTAAAGATATTAGAGGCAGAACCGCCTTTAATTACTTTGGCCTTAATTCCATTGTACATATTGATTATGACTTTAAAACATTTCCCGCCTATATTACTTGTAATTAATTTGTTCCACAGTCCTAATCTCCAGACACTGTCGAAGGCTTTCTCAAAATCTATAAATGCACAGTACATTTTACTTTTGAATTGTTTTGATAGTTCAATTAAAGAATAGAGTGAAAAAATATGATCAGTTGTGGAATGATGTTTTCTAAATCCCGCTTGGTTTTCTAGTATAAGTTCAATGCTATCTGCATAATTGGTGAGTCGTTCATTGATAATGGTTGTAAATAACTTACCCAGACAGCTTACCAGTGTAATTGGTCTGTAATTATTAGCATCATGGATATCTCCTTTATTTTTAAAAACTGGTATAATATTGCCCATCAACCACACATCTGGGATATTACCAGTGTCGAATATATAATTAAAGAGTTTGACGTATAATGGTAGCATGATATCTGCAGTAGATTTTATATATTCATTACATACTAGATCTTCACCAAAAGCCTTATTGTTTTTTAATCTAAAAATACATTTTGATATTTCTGATGAAGATATAGGTATATTTAAACAAGTATTGGCTCCCAGGTTCGATAACTCTTGGAGCTGTTCACTGGAAAATATATGATTATAAGTTCCCTCAACATTATGGTTAAAATATTTACTGAAATAATTGTAGAGATCCTCGATATCTGCCTTACATGTTTTTTTCTTACTTGAGATGCGAATCAACCATCTATATTAAGAGCTTGTCGGCATGGTTGATCTTAGGAAATCGTTCAGGTAAGCATATGGTTTTGCTTTCAAGGTATTTAAGAATACATATTCATGAATCGGCCAAGTTGTATTACATAATTTGAGAAGAATGACGTCATACTGTGACTCCTCCCACAAGTAGGTAAGTTTTAGCGATTGACATAACAGTAAGAACTACATAACGAAATTGATGACATGGTATTTATCTTTCACATGACCAAAAAAAAAAAGTATCTGGCTAATTAAACCGTCCGTCATAGGTTTCTCGCCATGTATTGTTGGTTTGGGGTGTTTTAATTAGTTATTCAGCCATGCGATCTTTCTCGAGTTCGTTGGACCGAATAGGTCACCATATAATGGGAAGACTGAATCTCAAATGAGTTTCCACCAACCGTCTCTACAAAATACACTTCAAACATAAAGATCTCGATTCGCCGTCTCGTTTATAAGAAGTATGAAGCATCACGGTTGCGTCATCTTTTTTTAAAAATCAAATTCTTTTATTGCGTTAGTTTAAACAATATTTTATTCAGTGGAAGTATCAATAAAATTATACATATAATTCCAAATGAAAAGGGATTTGACAGCAAGCTTACAGCTTCTGTAAGTCATCTCCCTTTGTGTTCAGCATGCGTTTACATGAGTCAGTGGTATTTTAAACATTGCAACCGTGAATTATATTAAGAAATAAAGTCGGAAAGCCTCTAATTTTGTCACATAGAAACGTGTACTGAAGTTTATTTAGTGATCGGAGATGTGCCGTTTACCGGTCCGTCTGCGGGTAAGCCTCTTTAAGCTTTACAGCTCATTTATATACAAATACATGATATATGTGGTGTACGGGACACTGTAATCTATGGAGATTTAACAATATCATTACGTTAATTGATTTTCTCAAATTAGTAAACAAACTCACTCAACATATTTAACCCTTTTTACTTTTGTAATACTTAAAAGCTGTACTAGTTTAAATACATATGTTTTCCCCAATAATATAATTTTATCCACTTCGTTCCTATACCTTGATAAGCGTGAAGACAGAAATTCGTCCTCAATATCATGGTGATGACCACAAAATTTACATATACGCTCGCACCTTTCTATATTTGCTTTTGATATTTATATTAATTTTACACTTCACCAGTGGGTGCTCAACAACATTTGAAGTAGCTTTTTCCTGTTTTATTGATAATAACGTCAAGTTTCTAGTCTAAAACCCCTAAATCTAATCCAAATCTACACAGGCCATCCACACAAGCCGTGTTTTATTTACCTTTCACACACTATACATTTGACGTTGTCATTCGGTATAATCTTCATGACTTCAATGACGTGAAGTAGCCGGGTACATGCACTTTATATGGACATCTAATCGGCTACGTATTTTTCATTAATTTAAAGTCTGGTATAACATTGTTGTAGACTTGTGTGTGCCTTGTAGCCAGATTTAACCTGCTTGAAATAACAAATGTTTTCAAGAGAAGAGTATTATTTGCACTATATTTTTCTCCATTGAGACCGGCTCCGACTGGTTGAGACCAGTTGTGATTCATTGAGGCTCGTTGAGATTAGTGACGTTTGTAGAGATCCTAGCCCGAGTTTCCTCTGGCCCTAGCGCCTGACACCATGTCTGATGTAGGACATGGTGTCAGGGCCAGAGGAAACTCGGGCTAGTAGAGATCCATGAGCAAGACACCTTAGATACATCTTCATGAGAGCATGCTTTTCCAAGAAAGACGACCAGCATGAAAAACGTTAGAAGTACAAAAGCAAAATCGTAATACTAACTCTGGGTCTATATAGCGAGGACAAAACAACCGATTGACATTGTCGATCCGAGTTACCCTAGAAAATATGGTACAATATAGAGACCCTTCCATGGAAACTGCTTATTTTTCCCCTCATTTTCATATAAATTTATGACATATTACTGGATTTCTACTTTGGGTACGATAGATACAGCAAACATAATCGTGATTCTGAAAAGGTTGTTGATGGGTCACCGTTGAATTCGCTATTCTCGTATTCTTTTCTAACTTCCGACGATTTTCTTTCACACACTAAGAAATGAGGACATTTAAGCAAATCCAGATGCATTAAACCAGTATAATAATTATACTTATCCAAACATTTACTCTCTATGTATATGTCTATCCAGAGTATTATTGGGAAGAATATGCCAGCTGGTTCTTGAGAGGCTGCATGTCGTAAGTGGTGACAACATGTAATTGTGCAATCCCCCCCTCCCGACCAAATGCTAGGTGTCACCTGTGACTTCCCTCTGTTTTGGGGACATTGGTAATCCAAGAACATTGCCCCATAAAATGGTTCACAGGAGGCGACTAACGTGGACAAGGAGAGTTAGACTTGGGTGTTCTGGAAGGTTGAAAGTATTCTGCTGCATCCACATCACCTGTCATGAAAATCCAGGTCAAACATCATCATCAAAAGGAGAACTAGGGTAGTAGCTATACCAAACCACCAGGTATATCATCAAGCCAGTAACGTGTCTTAACTCACTGTCGAAAAAAAAAAAAAAAAAAAAATTGAATATCTCCCAATGAGGTCATGGTGTCGAATTCAAACTTCTTTGTGGTCTTCACCACACTGCATTGCTTGAAATCCTGTGTATGGCAGGATTAGGTATGACTTTAGGTAAAGATATCCATTCCAACTTGGCATACATGTAGGTTGTCCAGGAACACCAACATATATCATCACTTGGTTATTTTTTGAAAAGCTGTATATAGAGAGAGCATATAGGCACACATTACGTTGTATGGAAGGGTCTTATTGGGTAGAGTGTAGCTGTTCAATTTCACAAGGCTAATATTTTGTGATTGTCCCAGTCAGACCTAGTTCAAGAATTTCACACAATCTCGCCTCCTAAACATTCTGCAGTAAACAATTCTATACATTTGTTGCAAATGAATATTCGCTGGGTGTTTATTTTTCTGCTATATTTAATGACAGTGATAACAGTAAAATGTAACCCCCCCCCAATATTACCAAATATACAGTATATGGAGTCCTTGTGTACATACCTAATAAGATAAGATATAAACACTAGTGTGCCCCCCCCCCACACACACACACCAAATAAGACTCTTCCCTGCTTTGTAATGTGTACCTGTGTATAGAGTATACAGTAGCTGGGGATGGCTTGTAGTATGCATGAAGCACCAATCAAATAAGCTGTGGTGTGAAAGAAAGTAAATACATAATACATTACCCTCTTTATCATCTCTAGTTTCTGAGATACCTTCTGTTCAACACCGGTAACTGCTGAAGGTGATTAATTTAACAAACTAACTGGGAAAGGTTTTCAAAATGGACGCCCTTTCGTAAAAGAAAGACTTTACAATGTGTAGTTGGTTTCATTTATTTATCTATACTTTAATTGTTTGGTGAATGATGATGAGACACATGATATTTACATCTGGGTACGGCCAGCATACACGTCTCTATAGCACTTAACATACAGCCATCCTATCACACAATGTACATTGTCAATCTCACAAATCACACAACTTAACAAACTATTTTCAGTAAAATTCACACTCCCTGTGACACAGTTCCATTTAATGTACAGTAAAACCTGAGAACCCTTTAACAATAGCCGAAGTATGTTTTACTGTGCGAAAATCACTAGCTGATTATTTGCTGAAGAAAAATAATTGTTCTAAATCCTCGTTAATGTGACAATTTGATATAAATACAGAGAAATACATGTAGAATTCCCACTTCTCCATATATATTGAGCTAAAAAAATAGCAACACTTTACCGTTGTACAATAAACTAACATAGTCTAATTAACAGTAAATTGTAGGTGTACTTCAGGATATGAAATATTTGTTGGGATTGTCATGCATAAAGTATATTCCAGGTTTACTTGATGCTGTCCAAACATGGGCTACAGTCAGTGAGAACAAACTAAGCAGTATGAGTCGTGTAAACAATAAATTAAACCTGTAACAAATTTTGGTCAAGACAGCACATGTACTTCTAGAGAGAACCTGTGCTTAACACTGAGGTAATGTAGAGTCCAGTTATAACTGTAAAGTATCAAATAATAATTAAAGCAACATGTCCTAATTGAAACAATGCTGAGATGCTCTTGATTACGTATTAGGAAAAAATCAGGTTCAGTGTTAACAGCAATTTACAGAACAACTTTGTGTTAACAGCAATTTACAGAACAACTTTGTGTTAACAGCAATTTACAGAACAACTTTGAGTTTAACACAATTGATGACATTACCATAGTTGCCAGAAAAGAAATACCTAAGTGTACCTGTGTGTATAAGAAATATATTAACCTTATCTGTTTGGTTCAAGAGTAGTTGCCCATAGGAGTACTGCTTTAAAGTTCCGGACCATACTATTCTCACTGGTAAGACATATGGAAGGGAGGCAACTCTTTCTGAGGGTGTCATTCCCAAGTATTTAGAGAGCTAAATACTCAAATCTCATTAGAAATACATGAATAGGAGCATAAGAGAGAAGCTTACAGGAATAACCCAAACCTTGTCATCGTCAAAATATCTTTCTATTCAGGCAATCTATCGTCAAAATATCTTTCTATTCAGGCAATCTAAGTGACTGGTTTTTTCTTCATTATGAACAATATGACACAATCTTACATTCAGGAAAGATAGTACTTGATTGTTAAATGAAATTAGCAGTAAGTATTAAGTTGTTATATAAAATTAACACTTAGTATATTTAGCATGGTGTCATCCTCACGATTCATTAATCCAACTGATAAACTCCAACAGGTTCTATCACCATGATCTATCACACAACAGATTCTGTTTGTCACAAGCTAACAGTCTTATTACCAGTAATCTGCAGTTTAAAAGTTAAGGCAAACAGGTGACCAACAAGGTTGCAGAAATAATCTACTTTGTAGATCAATATTGTCGTGTAACGTCATCCCGAGCTTTCCCAGTATTTTTGGGCATTTTCCGTTTTGAGGTGTCGTCCAGTTCTTTAGACTTGTAGTAGTGAGGTGCAACCTCCAGAAGCCAGGAGTTCTCTATCTCTATCACCTGAAACAAACAATGCTTGTTTAGTAACAAAGCCTTTTGATACTGATATATTGCTGTATTTGAAAACATCTAAGTATATATCTGCTGTGTTTTGAAATACATGAAATCATATCCGTAAACAACTACCCACATGTTCAAAACCTCAATCTGAATAAAATGCTAGATTTAGACTAGAAAATGTCTGTAAGGCATAAATGGGGCATCCCCGCTGCCACTTGATACACAACTACACAACATCATCAGAAGTATACTCATAATCAACCTTTGCTTTAAAGTTTTAGTTACTGGGAGTTAAAATTTTTGATTATTTTCTATATTTAGTAAGTGACCTTGGCCTTGGAATCCTGAAATACAATCCTGAAATACAACAATGTCAAAAGTTTACTCATACTTGACCACTATGTAAAGTTTGATGAACATCTGTCAAATAATGAAGTTACTAGGTGTCAAAATTGAATCTGGATGTGACAGGATGGGACGGAACGGGGTGGGACGGGACATAGCTATTGCCATACGGCCCCCCCCCCCCCCCCCCCCCCCCATTTTATGGCTTGGCATAAAAAGACATTGTTTGAATTAAATACTTCTATTCTAATATCAGTTCAACAAAACAGAACATCTCTAACCTACACTTAAGAATCTTTCTTCACTACTAAAAGTACCTAATATTATTACAGCTAAATCAGGATTAAAACAGGACTTATACTGACCCATTGAAATTTCATATATGCATACTTTTTAATTCCCATTATTGATTTTGACTCTTATATACAAGCACAGGTCCATGTGACAAATTTTGACCTTTCAGATTTTAACTCAATTTCTGAAATTGCTAAATTGTAAAATATTGATTGGAAGTCCTGTTAAGGAGTATAGTCTGTTAGTGGTTTACCTGTCTCATAAACTCCTTAGTAGTAAATACCAGCTCGTGGTAGATTAGCCAGCGGGGTCGATCCTCAAAAAGGCTACTGTTAGGGTGGACCATGACAGTCTGTTGATGCTTCACTGTCCTGTAGTTACCTCCCTTGCCAAGCCGGGCAGTGTGGTAGAAAAATCCAGCAGTAATGGCCTGTCAAAGTCACACAGTATATATTTTATATAGGGTAAACGTAATAAAATATATATTTTATATAGGGTAAAAAGTTACACAGTATATATTTTATATAGAGTAAAAAGTTTAACAGTATATATTTTATATAGGGTAAGTATCATTATGCACATCAAGCTTCATTTAGAGGATATAATTTACAATGTTTTAGCAAACAATTGTTTCCAATTTTCAATACTTAATTTTACCAAACAATTGTTTCCAATTTTCAATATCTTTATCTTATGCACTGAACATGCCCTTATAAAACTTTTAAGAGTGAAAATCTTAAACACATAAGAGACATGATTTGGTTTCCTTTCCATAAATATATTCACCTGATTTTCAAAATTTGTTTTAAAATTCCTATTATAAATATATTCTAAATCTCAAAATGAAAGACTCATTAGCTGTTTCTGATGTTAAGTTACAGACCTTTCGGAGAGCTATTGTGTCACCAGGGTTAGTGTTCATTTCAATCTCCACCCTTTCCATTAAGCCCTCTAGCTGGTCACGGACATCCCGAGCTCGCTTCATTGACCGGTGCTGGATGAAGTTCTCATAGCACCACTGTGTGGAGTGGGAGGTCTCCTCCCATTGGTCATACACATTTAATAGTGTCAGGTGGTCACCACCAGGACGGAAAAAGTTCTGTCTAGCTGTGTCAGCATGGACAACCTTGTCCTTGGGACGGTAGAATATGGAGTTATTGACTGACAACATAGCACAAATTGTCAGAATCTCCTTTGAGCATTTATATCTGAAACAAGCAGTAAAGTTTAGTTATCACCTCAGCAGTATAACATCGTTATGATGAAATACCAGGATTAGTAGTCAAAGAGGCTGCTTCAATTAGTAATGTAATCAGGGATGAAATTATTAAAATTACAAAATTTGACTTAATAACTACACTTGTGTATTTCTAAGACAAAAAAACATAAGTTTTGAATCTTTAAAACTGTGGTCATCATTTCTCGAATTCAACTACATGTATACATATGTTTATTACATCTGTCATTTTTCAATTATGGACATTTAACAAGTTAGGTTTATAATTTACATCTAGAATCTAAAAGATAGTGTATATATTTGTTAAGAAAACTTCAAGAACAGAATAACTTCGGAAAACAACTACATGTAATTTTGAAAAATTTGTAACCTTGAATTAGAAAAAAACTTACTGCTCTGATGCCAGTATAGACTTTGACATCATCGGGTCGACAGGGAACTCTGCCATGCGGCGTCCCAGTTTGGTTAGTTCCCCACGATGGTTCAGAGCTCCAAGAGCATACAACTGTTCCAGAGCCAGGACAAGGGTCTCATGTGGAGGAGGATCCATGAAGTCAAAGTGGATGAGGTCATTGATGCCGAGTGATTTGAGCATGAGGACCACATTACCTAGGTTAGTTCGTTGGATCTCCGGTATTGTGTTATCTTCAAGTTCATTCTTGTAGGCCCAGGCAGTGTACAGACGAAAACATTTCCCCGCTGATACTCTTCCTGCACGTCCAGCTCTCTGGTTCGCAGAGGCCTGGGTTATAAAATTGAGAAATTTCAGTTAGAATGACAGAGCTAATAATGAAAACTGGCTGTGTATGAAATAACAGAGATCAGGTGAAAACCAAACCAGACCCCGGGATAAAATTAAAATGCTGAACCAAAAAGAACTAGATGAAAATCCTGCACAGGAAAGCACAACTATATAGCATGATTATAAACCCTAAAGACCGAAGTTTGAAAGTGACTGGATGTAAATTCCGGAGAGATCTTTGGACAAAAAGAATTTACAGCAGCTAAAAAGGATGGATAAACATTAACATCACCCAATAATACTCCCATCAAGTTTTAATATGCGTATAATAAAGCTTGAATCTTTGATACAGGTGTAACTAGATATCACCTGTAATACAAACGATACAGGTGTGACTAGATATCACCTGTAATACGAACGATACAGGTGTGACTAGATATCACCTGTAATACGAACGATACAGGTGTGACTAGATATCACCTGTAATACGAACGATACAGGTGTGACTAGATATCACCTGTAATACGAACGATACAGGTGTGACTAGATATCCCATGCAATACAAACGTGACAGGTGTGACTAGATATCACCTGTCATACAAACGTGACAGGTGTGACTAGATATCACCTGTAATACGAACCATACAGGTGTGACTAGATATCACCTGTGATACAAATGATACAGGTGTGACTAGATATCCCATGTGATACAAACGTGACAGGTGTGACTAGATATCACCTGTAATACGAACCATACAGGTGTGACTAGATATCACCTGTAATACGAACCATACAGGTGTGACTAGATATCACCTGTTATACTAACAATACAGGTGTGACTAGATATCACCTGTAATATAAACATGACAGGTGTGACTAGATATCACCTGTAATACAAACGATACAGGTGTGACTAGATATCACCTGTAATATAAACATGACAGGTGTGACTAGATATCACCTGTAATACAAACGATACAGGTGTGACTAGATATCATCTGTGATACAAACAATACAGGTGCGACTAGATATCCCCTGAAATACGAACGATACAGGTGTGACTAGATATCACCTGTAATACAAACAATACAGGTGTGACTAGATATCACCTGTGATACAAACGATACAGGTGTGACTAGATATCCCATGTGATACAAACGTGACAGGTGTGACTAGATATCACCTGTAATACAAACGATACAGGTGTGACTATATATCACCTGTAATACAAACAATACAGGTGTGACTAGATATCCCATGTGATACAAATGATACAGGTGTGACTAGATATCAACTGTGATACAAACGATAGAGGTGTGACTAGATATCAACTGTGATACAAACAATACAGGTGTGACTAGATATCATGTGATACAAACGATAGAGGTGTGACTAGATATCAACTGTGATACAAACAATACAGGTGTGACTAGATATTATGTGATACAAACGTGAGATTATATTTACCTTAGATATGGGTGTGACGATAAGTGACTCCATGCCTGTCCTTGCGTTGTAGCTATTCTGCTTACAGAAGCCAGGATCTATGACATACTTGATGCCGTCGATGGTCAGCGATGTTTCTGCTATGTTAGTAGCTATGACAACCTGTTGTAGACATATGACGTTTAATTAGATGATAACAAATGTATATCACATTGACTTCGCTTTTAAAATATTTCAAAATTAATTAAACGTTATTATTTGTTTTCCAATTGCCTGGTAATCAATTTTTAAATGTATGAACATTCTTTTTTGTCTTCTAAATGCATTTTCTTGTCTTCTTCTCATTGTAAACTATTTGTACTGGTAATCCGGAACCAAAGTGCTGTTATAGTAGTGTTGTTAGGAAGCTATAATACACACACCATATGATTATACAAAAAGGATTTAGTATCTATTTTTGCCATCACACTAAACATGTTCTACTCACTTTCCTGGCTCCTGGAGGTGTAGGCTCGAAGATCTTGGCCTGCATGTCAGATGGAAGATTGGCGTAGATAGGTAAGATTATTAGTTCCTTTATCTTACTACCCAGTTTCTTGGTTCTCTCCTGTAACACACAAATATCATCATCTTCATCTTGCTGTGCAGAAAAATCTTAATGACATGGTCTTTCAAATACCTTACTGCTATGTGATATCTTGTTTGAATATCAATCCAGAGCACCTGTAACATACATACATATCGTAACATCTCTTTTAAATACCTGTAACATCTTGTTAATGTTCCTTAACATCTTGTTAATGTACCTGTAGTATCTCGTTAATGTACCTTAACATCTTGTTAATGTTCCTTAACATCTTGTTAATGTACCTGTAACATCTCGTTAATGTCCCTTTACATCTCGTTAATGTACCTGTAACATCTTGTTTGAATACCTGTAACATCTTGTTAACATACCTGTAACATCTCGTTAACATACCTGTAACATCTTATTTGAATACTTGTAGTAACATCTTATTTAAATACCTGTAACATCTTGTTAACGTACCTGTAACATCTCGTTAACATACCTGTAACATCTTATTTGAATACTTGTAGTAACATCTTATTTAAATACCTGTAACATCTTGTTAACGTACCTGTAACATCTCGTTACACGACTCAATCTCCTCCTGACCTGTGAGGAATACCAGGATGTCACCATCAGGTTGTGTAACATGGATCTGGAGCACAGACACCACAGCAGCATCAAGGTAGTCAGCCTCTGGAGCCTTGGTGTAATAGATATCCACAGGGAAACGACGACCAGGGATTCGGAAGATGGGGGCTTCATCGAAAAACTGCAAGGTGTCCACAATGTATTAAAGAAAATGCTATAACTTTTATTATTATGTATAATAATATATATTCCATTATATATTTATGTGGAAATATCTATTGCAGTTGATTTAAAAATCTTTGTACAGTGGAAGTGATATTCCTCTTAAAGCTGGTGTAATATGAAAGCAAGATTATTGTTTTTCAAAAGATTTTGACATGTAGGTTTCATGCTTCTTCCAATGTTATTTTTTTCCTACATGTTACCGACTACAGAGGTATATCGAGTTGCCACTAATATATTGTTTACCTCTGAGAACTTCTCTGCATCCAGTGTGGCACTAGATATTAGGAGTTTGAGGTCTGGTCTGAAGCGAGAGATGTCTTTGACTAGTCCGAACAAGACATCTGTATGTAGTGTACGCTCGTGAGCCTCATCAATTATCATCACACTGAAAGGTAAAAACGCCATTTCAATATCATTAATTGCTGCAAGTCATCAATACTCTCCTTCCCCACCCACAAAATGAAGAAGCAATAGCATCACTGAGTCCTACATGTAGAAGGATGAAACTGTTGTATGAGGCAGTTACAGCTAATATAGTTAGAGCTAATACAGTTAGAGCTAATATAGTTACAGCTAATACAGTTACAGCTAATACAGTTACACCAAGTACAGTTACAGCTAGTACAGTTACAGTTAATACAGTTACAACTAGTACAGTTACAGTTAATACAGTTACAACTAGTACAGTTACAGCTAATACAGTTACAGCAAGTACAGTTACAGCTAATACAGTTACAACTAGTACAGTTACAACTAGTACAGTTACAGCTAATACAGTTACAGCTAATACAGTTACAACTAGTACAGTTACAGCTAATACAGTTACAGCTAATACAGTTACACCAAGTACAGTTACAGCTAGTACAGTTACATGTAATACAGTTACAACTAGTACAGTTACAGTTAATACAGTTACAACTAGTACAGTTACAGCTAATACAGTTACAGCAAGTACAGTTACAGCTAATACAGTTACAACTAGTACAGTTACAACTAGTACAGTTACAGCTAATACAGTTACAGCTAATACAGTTACAACTAGTACAGTTACAGCTAATACAGTTACAGCTAATACAGTTACAACTAGTACAGTTACAACTAGTACAGTTACAACTAGTACAGTTACAACTAGTACAGTTACAACTAGTACAGTTACAGTTAATACAGTTACAACTAGTACAGTTACAGCTAATACAGTTACAGCTAATACAGTTACAGCTAGTACAGTTACAGCTAATACAGTTACAACTAGTACAGTTACAACTAGTACAGTTACAGCTAATACAGTTACAGCTAATACAGTTACAACTAGTACAGTTACAACTAGTACAGTTACAGCTAATACAGTTACAGCTAATACAGTTACAACTAGTACAGTTACAGCTAGTACAGTTACAGCTAATACAGTTACAACTAATACAGTTACAACTAGTACAGTTACAGCTAATACAGTTACAACTAATACAGTTACAACTAGTACAGTTACAACTAGTACAGTTACAACTAGTACAGTTACAACTAGTACAGTTACAGCTAATACAGTTACAGCTAATACAGTTACAACTAGTACAGTTACAGCTAGTACAGTTACAGCTAATACAGTTACAGCTAGTACAGTTACAGCTAATACAGTTACAACTAGTACAGTTACAGGTAATACAGTTACAGCTAGTACAGTTACAACTAGTACAGTTACAACTAGTACAGTTACAGCTGGTACAGTTAAAGCTAATGCATTTACACCTAATACAGTTACAACTAGTACAGTTACAGCTAGTACAGTTACAGCTAATACAGTTACAACTAGTACAGTTACAGCTAATACAGTTACAGCTAATACAGTTACAAGTAGTACAGTTACAGCTAATACAGTTACAGCTAGTACAGTTACAACTAGTACAGTTACAGTTAATACAGTTACAGCTAATACAATAACAGTGAAACCTGACTTTACCGACACTGCATATAGGACCAAACCAATGTATCTGATATCACAGTGTGGCTGTAAAGATCAATGACAATGGAGCGTGTAGCTGTGGATATGGTCAGATGTCATTGGATGTTGTTAAAGTCGGTGGTCAGTAAAATGAGGTTTCACAGTACACTGATTATTTGGCATCAACAGTATCTATAAGCAAAATTACATAATTTTTACATAAAGTTGATGTACATTGAAGAGTAACAGCGGTGATAATTTCAGATTCTTTTTCACCCTAAAATTACTTGGTGAGGTCAAGACAATGACATAAACAATTAAGAATATTTTCTTTATGATATATTCTTTATTTTCTTTTTATGAATACATTACTATAAAAGTAACCAAATATATACCAGGAACAAAAATATTACATCAAATATTCTAACATTATATAACTTTTATGTCTATAGAATTGAAATAATTCTACATCCCATGACAGCAGATATACAGTATTCTATATAAACCTACCTGTAACTGGCTAAATCGGGCTCTCCCAGGAATTCTCTCAGTAACATACCATCTGTCATGTACTTAATGATAGTTCTGTCTGAGGTACAGTCCTCAAATCGGATACTGTATCCAACCTTAAATTAAAAAAAAGATTATCAATACCCAGTAATACTGTACAACTCACCTGAAAAATCAACTGATATAAAAAGTAATAATTATTGGTGTAGATTAACATGACAACTCATTTGAATTAAAACCATTATCAATAACTATGAATAATCAATGTTTTGTGCCTACAACTAGTCATTGGACACTGATAAATCATTGTTTCCCACATTTTGAAGTGGTTTATGAAAATTGGTAATGATTAGTTTGAAAAAAAAAAAAAAAAAAAATAATGTCGTAATCAGTTTTTTCTTCAACAATAAAAATGAAAACAAAAAGTAACTCCCTCCCTCATAGAAAAATTAGCATGAGATCCAAGAATTACGAATTTTCTTTTTTTTTTGAAATTTAAATAAGTCTAATGGTTTTATTATTCATTAAGTGATAATGGGTGTGGTTTTTAATTATGTAGAAATCTTATGCATGAATCAAACACACTATGATCTTTATCTAATGTACAGTACTTGTTTGCTAAACTGGTTTACATGTTAGCAAAAACAAATAACAACTCTTCAGGCGTTTTAATTTTCCGTACCTCATTTCCCAGTTTTTTGCCCATTTCCTCTGCCACACGAGCTGCCACTGACATAGCTGCCACTCGTCGGGGCTGTGTACAGCCAATTTTCATGCCATTCCTTGTGAACCCCTGTATAAAGGTAAATGTAATGCCAGATAAGTTATACATAATATCACAGGCTTTTATCCCTTATTGACTTTAAATTGGTGCTGCGACCAGGATGTGAATCCCATACTGTAACATCAATTACAACTAGGCAAAATTGATCCTATTATTCACTACTATTAGTCAAAAGAGAAATTTTGTGGATTTACATCTTTTCAGCCCTCTGCCTTATTTCGTAAACACTGCATAGATTGGTTATCCCTACAGTGTATGAAAGTATATATGCAAATTCCTTAGACAATATGTCTACAGAAAATTGAAATCCCATAGCCCAAGTCATTTTTACATAGACCCATTTTGTAAACATATTGTTGAAAGTAGCATAACTGTCATGCAAACACTTGCATCATGAAGTAAATTATCATTGGGTAAAACAAACTCTACTGAATGTAAGCTCCGATTTCATATGATCATTTGTTAGAAAATATTGGAATGTTGTTTACATGAATTGTAATGTATGTCAGGACTCAAACTTTTCATAGCCAATGGGGCCAACACTTTGAAATTTTACATAGACCTACTAGGTTTTCAATAGCCTCTGGCCATTGAACCACCTTCACTTTCGAACACTGTCCCTAATATGTATAGCTGTATAGGGGACTTTCCCCATCACTAAATACCTAGAGGTGTCAAAGCATGTAATCTCCAATTTTAAGCACTTCAATATTTGTGTGGTCTTTTCTGTCAGAGCACTTCTCCCACTACATTCACTCATCAATATATTAATAATGATTTTGTCCCTCATGCTCCAGTTATGTGGATGGTTTGACTGAACCATTCTATAATAACTCACTCTGTTAGGTAATGAAGGACTTTGTGTTGTTATCGAGTAGGTACTCTGGGTATGGTTTACTACTGTTAATTTATTAACTCTGCATACACATATGTTTACTTGAGTGACGGGGGATATGATATAATTTACTGCTGAAGTCTATTACCTGCTAGATCACTCATGCTATTCACCCCTTATATATCATCATAAACCAATGTAATTATATCAAATGTGACCACCACCACCACCACCACCACCACTAAAACAGATAGAACCTGTGGTTATGTAAGACTACCACCCACTTTTTAACTCACCCCTTCATGTAGGTACTGTGGAATTTGTGTTGTTTTCCCGGAGCCCGTCTCTCCCTCTATAATGAGGACCTGGTGCTCCTCTATAGCGTCCAACAGATCTTGTTTGAAGGGAAACACTGGAAGACTTCGCTTACACTCTTCTATTGTCATCTTCTTCCTCTCCGCATCAGACAGTTCTGGCTCTTTGTCCTAAATACAAAATTACAATGGAGAATGAAAAGTGACATTTGATGCAATTTAGATGGGTTAGATTAATACCTAATGACGGTTGACTTTCAGTAAAATGAGTTTTTAAAATGTTTCTGAATATTTCTGAAATATAGATCTGACATCATGTAATCAAATTTGAAGAACTTAAATTAAATTTATAAAACATAAATCTACATATCTTTAATTTTTTTCAATTCATTACATTCATCTTTGACCAACTCAAAGCCAGGTTTTGTTATTGAACACTTCTTGTGCCAATCAGATTTGTCTGGAAATAGTATTAACCAAAAGACTAATATGAATGATCTAGTCTAAGAATAACAAATACATACTTATTACCATACCCCCACTCCCACATGAAAATATGAAAACATGAAAACATTTTATGTATGGAAATCATGAAAAAAACAATTACTACCAGGAAAAACATTTCAAAAAGAAAACTTACTGTCAGTGGATAACTAACTTCTTCATGTATATTTATCATGTGGACTTAAATTCATAACAAAGGAAGAAAGGAGCATTACTAATTTACTTGGACAAACTTTCATTTTCAGACAGTTTATGGTCCCATTTAATGCAGTAAACTGCCCGTAACTTTGCTGCATGGGAATAACAAGACACTCATAAACCAATTCATTCTAGTGAGAAAACTTTCTTCATTTTTCCAAACATTACCAACTTTGTATCCGACACTGCTTATCTTGAGTTTAGTTTCTATGAGGACCTGTATAACAATGTACACCCAAAATTACCTTGTTTTTCTTACTTCCTGGCATCTGTAGTGCCTGCACAAATTCTATCTCTTCATCCATGATGAAGTCATAATCTTTGGTTTTTTGTTTTTCCTTTGCTCGTTGTTTGGCATCACGAGCTCCAAATTTCATTATTGCTGCCCCGAGATGATCCTCTTCCCAGCGCTGTTGTTCAGAGTTAAGCCCCTTCTCAAGGACATCTTCCTCATAACGTTCCGATGGTTTTTCATCTTCCTTTGGCATATGGTACCGGATAACTTTTTCTATTTCTCCAGCTCGGCGATGGTCTTTAGCTATCTCCAATACTTTTTTCTTATATTTCAGATCTTTCTTTTCCCTTTCTGTGACGCTGAAAAGAAAGATTTGCTAAAATTGACTGAAATCACTTCCTTCCAACATTACACATGCTACTATCAAAATAAGAAGCAAAATCAAGAATAATGATTGTTGAATATTTATGATAAAACTCTGTCTTTTTGACTAATGATTATCTTGTATAGTTTCAATTGTTAACTCCTTAAGAGATTGGTTAAAAATGTAGAAAATCAGACAAAAATCAATTACTGAAATAAACAGAGGGAAATGAATTTTGCAATGATATTTGAATCAAACTAACATTCTGGGAAACACACCTACATA